>NC_031787.1:6902031-6962346 GCF_001522545.3 Parus major | reverse complement strand
GCGGGAGCGACGGCAGCCGCGCCGCTGTGATGAGTCACGCGAAGGCAGCCAGACGCGTAGGTTCCTCACAGGAACCCGGAGGAAACCTGAGCGCACATCGCCTGTTACCTAATCCCTGCCTCCTTCGGGGCTTCCCTGGAGCTTCCGCCGCCGCCGCCGGCGCCTCCGCGGCTGCCGGAGGGTGCGCGGGGCCGGGGCGGCGGCGGGGGGCGGCCTGGGCTCACCCCGCCGTGAGGGGACGCCGCTGTCCCGCCGAGCAGCGGCCCGGGCCGGGGCCAGGAGCTGCCTCGGACAGCGGGTTTGACATCGGAGCGTGTTTGCGTGAGGGGAACTGGCCACGAGAAGGGAAGAGGGTAGGTTTAGTTTAGGTGTTCAGAAGTATGAAGCAGGGAGCACAGTGCCTGGGGAAAAGCAGGCCGCATAACTTTCTCAGTCTGGCCTGAGAAAGTGGCCTGGGAAATCATAAGGAGGAATTAAAACAATCCTCAGAGATAGAAGACAGCCTTGCAGGTGCTGTTTGTCAGTTTCTTGTTTTCTTGTAGGAGAAGGTCGAGGGGTGGTGTACCCCACTGACCCGTGATGGTGATGTGTTAGTTCACTGACCAATAAGAGTTTTATCTTTGTATACTTTCGCGTATGGGTCTATAAAAGAAGATCTGAAGTAACAAACTTTGCTCTCCTGTTCATGCACAAGAGAGTCTGTGTTGTTCTTCTCACCGTTCCCGGCAGAGCGACACGGAAGGAATTCTTGGCTGTGAGGGTGGAGAGGCCCCGGCAGAGGCTGCCCAGAGAAGCTGTGGCTGCCCCTGGATCCCTGGAAGTGCCCAAGGCCAGGCTGGATGGAGCTCTGAACACACAGGGTCAGTGGACAGTGTCCCTGCCCACAGCAGGGGTTGGAACAGATCATCTTTAAGTTCCCTTCCAAGCCAAACCATTCCATGATCCAATGATAAATTACATATTACACAATATCTACTCATTCCATGTTCCGGCAAAGGAGAATTTGTGACAAGCTGAAGATGCTACACCAACCAAAACTTAAAAGATAACCTGTCAGTGGGAGTCTAACTGTAATGAATATTCTCTTGCTGTCTAATAAATGTCTTTCATTTGTGAAAGGCATTTTGGCTTGTTTTAATCACTGCTGCTGGAAAGCTATTTTCAGAGCTATCAGGTCCATAAATACCAATAAATGAACAGGTATAATTGCCACACGTTTAAAATAGCTTGTACACATGGGAGGGAACGCTATCCTTAATGTCAGATATACCCTGAAAAATGGCCAAATCACGAGCCTCATATGCAAAAAGATCCTCAAATTTTTATGTATTGTAACAAGGACAGTATCTGGCTGAAACCTGTTGTTCTCTACATTGTAGCAATTACCTCCCGTGTGTCAGGTGCTCCTGTAAATCTGTCTTCTGTTTGGTGAATTATTTTAGAGCCAAACTAATTTTAGAATATTTCCGGCAACTGCATTGACTGATCATATTGCAATCTTGTGAATATGTAAAAGCCCTGAGAGTTAAAAATGTGATTGTCACAGTTAGTCTTAGTCTTTCACAGCCGACAGTGACAGAAAATCATATTGCTTGTCCTGGAAGGTTATCTCTAAGCAATATTTTTTTGATGCCATTTCTTTATTTTCAATTTAACACTTATTTGTTTAGGGAATGCCAGGTGGATTTGAAGGGTAAGAAACATTGGAGGGTAAAAAACATTGCAGTTCTTTTTGAGCAGAGAGCTCTCAGTTGCAGCTGACTATGTCATTGCTGTATTTTGGTTTTTTTTTTTTTTATGTTTGTGTGTTCTGCATCATCAGTGAGTCACAAGCCCCGGGAGGATGTATATCAATGCAAGTATCACAAAGCAGTTTTAACTTCATGGTCAGTTGTTTTTCACTCAGCATCCAGAGGCAGTTGGAGTTTCTAAGAAACTATAATCCAGATAATCTTAATGTAATATGATCTGAATTATAAAATTCCTATTATTACAATGTCTTAGGGAAGTCACAGCTAATTCAACAAGATGCAAGATCAGCTTTATGTTTTATGACAAACAGCAATTAAAACTAGCTAAGAAGAGATTCAAAAGTATTTAGGCAGCCTTTTCCTAAAATTTTTGTTAATTTTATATATTTTTTAGTTGTTTCAAACAGCACAGAAGAGTATCTGGGAGTAATACCTACTCTGTTTCATGTTGAAATGTTAAAGTTACCAGATGTCCTTGATTCATCTTGGCAGTCCCCATGTGCTTTTCATCATTTGTCTCATGGCAGAAGACACTAATTAAAATGAAATAGAGTAGAACTCCATGCTCAGGACACTTTGTCAACTTTTGGCACTATGGTCAAGCCAGGATTGTTTTGCTCTGGTATTAAGCAGAGAGCTGATGGCTCCGAGCCATGCTGACATTTGTTTCTGAGAGGAAAAGGTGGAAAACCTTTTTCATTAAGCTGGAACACAGAGCATGCGGTGGCTGTGGGTGGTGAGGCGGAGCCAGGCAGGAGGAACCTGCTGGCCCTGCTCTCCGTGGGGCCAATTCCCCCAGGAGGAGCCATCCCGCTCCTCGGTGCTGCCCAGAAAAGGAAGCTCTGAGCACCCACTGATCCCTCAGAGCGTGTGCTCCGTGCTGTTACAAAATGTTTGGAGTGTTCAGGAACTCTGGGAGCTAAATTTAGAGTGCCTAGCTGTGCTCTGGATATCGTTGGGTGGATGGCTCCTATGGGATAAGGGGAGGTGGATGGAATTAAACTCACAATT
This sequence comes from Parus major, assembly GCF_001522545.3. Taxonomy (NCBI): domain Eukaryota; kingdom Metazoa; phylum Chordata; class Aves; order Passeriformes; family Paridae; genus Parus; species Parus major. The sequence goes on along the minus strand of NC_031787.1, from coordinate 6,959,584 downwards.
CACAACATTCTGAGACTGAGACCATTGGAAATCATATGGAGAATAAGGCTTGCACTTGATGTGAGAAGGAAACTCAAGTGTTTGCATCCTTTTCAGCTTAATCATATTGCTTTTTGTTTTAAAAAAACAACATTTGATAGTATTCTTTTGGAAGAAATCTGTTTTATTTCAGCTTTAAAATGCAGCCTTCCTCTTTCTCATTTGCTGCTGGGAAATAAGCAGGGTTTGAACAGGCCTCAGGGAGGTGACCTGAATTGTATGGAGGGCAAAAAGAAAAGTGCTTCGTAATTCTTTGTAACCTTTGGAAGTGACTCCTGTGAGCTGACAGAAGACAGGCAGGATCATGAAGAATGCTTTGACAGTTCTTAGCATAACTGTGATCCATGATCTGGTACCATATAAATGAGTTTAATGGCACAGATCCAGTGGTAAATGCCTCTTCAAAGTAGGGCTTCTTTCTTTAAAAAGTAGGACTTCTGCAGCAAACCTGGATTAATTTTAGCAGCTATATTCAGTTTTAATAATTCCAGTTTCTTAAGACTAAAGACAGCAAGAATTGTAAGGAACACAACGAGAAGTCTCTTGTTGTTGACAGAGTCAACATCCATCAAACTGCAGTTAATTTTCTTAGGTCCAGTCTGATCAGCTGCAGCTTGAAAAAGCTAAGTAACTTCTGTCACCACAGTTTTACTGGCTCCTTGACCATATTAAGGATTGTTTTGGGGTGTTCCTAAACACCAAAGTAATTCTTTCTTTTTGTTTATCTTACCATATTTTTTTTTAAGTTTTTGAGGTCAAGTCAGCTTTTCCAGATTAATAGTCAACGATTATTCTGAAATATCCCCATCCACTGCAAAACACAGGATTTCAGGCCTGAATCCCACTTCCAGCTGTCATGGAAATTTCCAGTCCTATCCCAAAGGAAAATTCCATTTTCAGCCTTCCATTCAAACTCCTGTTTAGGAAAGGGTGTGCTTTGAATTAGTGTCCCCCTCAAATCTCATTGATGCAGCTCATTCTAACTTCTTTCAACAGTATCAAACCCTGTGATTTATCCACAGAAAATCGTGCTCATTTCACAAATCAATGAATGAATGGCTTTTAAAGAGATAGATTTATGTGATGTAATACATATACTATCAAAAGTGTAGTAAGCAGTAAGTTTATCTAGTAAAAAAAAAAAAGAAAAAGGTGTTACAATCTCTTATTGACACACTGCACTTTATAGACATTATTTTCTTGCTGAGGAGACAACTTGTTCTTTAGCCCAAAACATTTTAATTTAGTAACATATATGATACAAAAAGAATTACTAAGTGAGTGTAGTTGTAACTGTGTTGCTAAAATTGCAGCAGTTCACACTAAATAAATTAAGGGTATTAGAGCGACATGTGTCAGAAATTTAAACCTCCAGGATAATGGCAACTGAGCAAGTATTCAAACAGCGTATTTGTGGCTTTGAGAAAAACATCCAGACCCAATTAGAACTATTTGTTGAGGTCTGTAGAGTTTCTTTTTTACTTTCCTATGTATGCTATAAAATATTTTAAACATTCCTCATTCTCATTGTTTGAAACTGAAATGTGATTTTTTTTTTTTTTAATATCCCAATGCTTCTTTGTCTCTGTTTTAATCAGTGGCAAGTAATTCTTGTAATAAAATGAGCAGTATTAGCTATAATTCTTGAAGGACAACTTAGTAAAATACGGACTTTTCTATGCATTCTTTTGGCACATAATCTAACATTTTTACTGCTTGCATAATGATGGAACTATTGGTTTTAATGCCATTTATTATTTCAGTAGAGTTCAAACTGTGTAGAGCCTAGGCTCTCTAATAGATAGATAGTGGATATTGTAGGAATATTTCTTGCTCGTGGGAAGCAAGACAGGAGCTGACAGTTTAACAGTGGGTGCATTTGTGGGTGAAATTCAGTACTGGGAAAGAGGCCAGTTCCCGGTGATTTCATTCTTCAGGAGAGAACATTAATGCAGGCATCTTGCTGTAGCCAAGGGAAGCCAGCTCCCCTGACCCTCATCATCCCAAATGAGAGCATGGCCAGGAGCCACGAGACACCGAGTGCCCAGCCCGGGGAACAGCGGAGGGAAGCCCGGAGCAGGGAGCAGCTGGCACCGGCTCCTGGAGCCGAGGGGCTGCGGAGGAGGAGGAGGAGAAGGGCTGGCCCGGCTGCTCCCGGCCACTGCCAGCACCACATTCCCCTGCAGCCAGGCTCCCTGCGGAGCTCTTAGCACGGCCCTGCTGCTTTGGGAACACAGGCTGACCCCTGCTTCTGATCCTTTTAAAAAACTGTTATTTCCCTTCTGTAATATTTGTGTTACTGCCATGTCAGTGCTCTGTTTATTCCATTTCTCTCACGACAAGAAAGCATCAAACCATACTTCTAAACTTACCACATATACTTCATATAGAATTAACATGTGTTAAAAGGGTAAAACACATCTTAATGTGCCCTTCTAAAGAATCATTATCCTGAGAATGGTAAAGCCAATCTTCTTGGAGAAGCTGGAGCACAATGACTTGCCCTTCCAACTTTCCTATCTTCTTTTGTTCAGGACAAGGGTGGAATTCAGAAAGCAGGCAGTAAGGATTTCACCTTTGTTGATAATCCATGAAACACCTGAGAATAAATCTGATCCTAAATTTAGTCCCCCTGTAAAATAACTAAAGGAACAGTAACTGAAATTGTACAGGAAAATGGTTATTATACTTTAAATGTACTTTTCTCTGCTCTGTATTCAACACTCAGGTTAGTGGCCAAATCTCCTTTCCACACAAATCAATCACTTTGTGACTGACTTCAATAGGAAACTGATTTCCTACTTTGAACCTTGGCTACACCTTTGTACCTCCAGTTAAGTTATTTCTTCACGTTTTCTCAAATTTACTCTACTTAGAGGCTTGCTGCTTTCCCAGTATTTCATAATGGAAAAGGTGCAGAACACATCAAATCAGGAACAAATAAATTGTTATTTTCCCTGTACAAACCAAAGAGTTTCAAAGAAGGACTCAGGGCTTGAGAATTCTCCTGTGACCGCATTGTTTGCCTGTTGCCAAGGCCTGTGGTGTGATCTGGGTTCTTGTTGTGGTGACAAAATAAGTTCTTCCACCACAAGTAAATGTCGTCCCCACAAAATGGAATAATTTCCAACTCAGCATGACAGTTAAAGCCCTTGGCTTTCAGTAAACTGGGACTTAAGCAGCAAATCAAACAACCCATTTTCTTTTTGATGCAGTGCCATGTGGTTGGCTACTTAGAATCTCACTTTTTGTGCAGTGATAAAATTCTCTTCTGCCCCTCACTATTGGGCATTTGCTGTGACATGCATGAGAATTCCAGGCACATATAGGAAAAAATCAACTTGCTATGGAAGATTTACTGGTGAGGCAACGGTCAAATTTTTTCTTTCTCTGCAATTCTGAGCCTGGAACAGCTTCCTTGTCTCCAGCAGATGAGAACGAAATCTGGCTCATTTAATCTAATTTTGTCTCCGCCAACAGATCTTTCTCTCAGTTCTGGTCTGCAGAGCTGATTTTTATAATAGCTTCAATAGGAAAAAAAGAGAGAAAAATTTAAAAATCTCACTGTAGAGAGCCTCCAATGTTTCCTCTGGACATATTATAACTCCCACTGTTAACCAGTAACTGTGTATCTTTTTTTTTTGAATAATGATGCACATAATACTGGAAGCTCTAACATTTACTCAGCCAAGACCATTTATCTTGTTATAACAGGATCAGCATCTCAGCTGGGGCTTCTGGATGCGACTCCACTACAAACAAAATTAAAACCACCAGTCAGCTGGAATTAATAGTATATAGGAGCCACACTGTTACTCTGCTCACACACAGAAGGACGTGTGGAGGGTGTTAAATCCCAGCACAATGCACTGAGAGAAATGGATTTTTCCATAATTACCAAACCCCTTAGATAGCAGCTATCACCAGGAACCAGGAGAGCTCCTGAAAATATTGCTCCAACATTCCTAATGGATGGTTTTCCTCGTGGCTACGTCGGCAAGAGCTCAGTGCCAGCTCCCCCCTCCTCCTGCACTGCAATACGTAGGAAGCCTTTATTCCCAAACGGGAGCGTTTGCTTGCTGACATCACATGCGGTAGGATCCTTTTGTTTGCCTGTGTCTCCTGCATTGAAATGTTTGTCTGAGTCACAGATCCCGCTGCCTCTCTTCCCCTATGTCATGCTGCTTGCTTCAGAGCTTCTCCCTGACTCATAGTTTTTAAATTTTGACACAGCCCAGTTTGCTGCATGGCAACTCAATACTTTTCCCTTTAATATTTTATTACGTAATTTTTATCTAAACCTTATAATGATGCAAAAACCACTGCCTCCCCCCCCCCCCTTTTTTTTTTTGCAGCCTTTTTTGAATAGGGAGATTTTATGACTCAGATTCAGCACTGAATTTCGTTTCAAGGCAAAGTCAGTTTAGTGTATACTAAATAAAAAATTTAAGATAGTGACTCCCACAACTTGAATTCTCCATTTAGCTGCTGGCTGAGTTTCCTCAGCTCTAACGTTACCGAGTGCTCTGCCAAAAGGGGTCATCTCTGTGCATGTGTACAAACACTCCTCATAATTGAAGTAATTACTGTTTTGCAGTGCAGCACCTTTCTTCTCCTCTAATAATCTCCTTGATTTGCTTTTTCTTAATAAAAAGAGGACAAAGAGCTGCTGTGCTTTCAGTATACTTTCATTCTCTGGGTTTAGACTCTGGAGCTGCTGATATTGCTGGTGCCTAAGTCTGGGTTTCCTCTTTATTACAGCCATGAACAAAAGAGATCCTGATTACAGCAAGAAATGAAATGAAGAACGTGGAAGTAAGGGCTATGCAGCAGTTTGGTTCAAGCCTGAGCCACGGTAAAATATTCCCACTTACTGAGACAGGAAGATAAAATTATCGTGCTAGATTAAATCCTTTGTCCTTCAGATACAGCCTTTCATCTCTTGTTGCCACTACAGGATAAATGAGAAGTTCAAAGCAGAGCTTTGATTGTCCTTGACCAAGGACTTTGCGGCAGGTGAGGGCTAAAGCCCCACTCTGGTGTAGCACAGAAAGCTGCATTTCTCTTCCAGCATCCACTGCCTGTGTCCTGCTCTGAGCCCGTGGTGAGCACACAGTGCTGCATCCAACCTCCTTAAAATTCAGGTACACACAAAGCCAGATGACTGATCCACATGCCTGTCATTAAATGTGCTGTGTTAGAGGCTCTCATTTCATTGTCATTTTACCCAGTGTGAAAGATGGTTGTAGCCCACCCCCCCCCAAAAAACAAACAAACGAACAAACAAACAAACAGCCCCAACCCTAAAGCTGAAACTGTTTGTTATAGAAAACATAGATTTTTTATTATAAAAGTACAATTATGTCATACACAAAGGAATTTTGTGCCACAGGAATTTGCACGTTGCAGTATTAATGTTCAAATAAAGTCCTGAGCAGGAAGTGAAGCTGAGAGTCTCTCAGGCTGCCTTTGGCTGCGTGTTCACTCTGCCACTGCTCTCCTGCAGGTTTTTAACATTCCACTTTGGAATCACTGTTGCTTCTCCTCCTCTGTCCGTGGCCGTTTCCGAGGGTTCAGCTCAGTTCCTTGTGCGTTGTGAGTGACAGCTGGAGGCTGCACATCTCGGAAGCCATGGGACTGGAAGATGGAAGGAAAATCATGTGCTAAGGCTTGTAGGGATAGAAAGCATGAGTAACCAGTCCCCAGAAGATCATGCTGTCATTTATTCAGGATGAGCAGCCACTGAATGTTTATAGACCAGGTTAAGCTCAGCACTGCAAACTTTAGAACACATGTGCCAACTTATGTCTGCTCATTTTGTTTTTTAAAGATATTTTATTTTCATCAACCAGGCTATCACTTTCATTTTACTGTTTATCACCCCTATGGCTATGAAAAACTGCTTCTCTGTAAATTAACTTATGTTGCCTATTTAAATAAATCAAAAGACAAATCCATCAGCTCCCACAGAAGCAAGGAGATGACTGGATTAATTGCCTCAGTCATTTTCAGAAACAAAACTGTGAATTTCTACAACCTAGGATATTTTTGTTCCGTGTACCTACTTAATGAACTGAAAACATCAATGAGACATTGTAAGAGAACAGCAGAGCTGAATCTGTCTCTAGACTGCAAAGACTCTTCCAGCATAGTAATTTATGGGACACAATGGGATGAAAACCTTTGACTGCCAAAAACTAAATGTAGAAGTGAAAACTACATGCTGCTACTCAGGAGAGTGCTTGAAGTGATCTATCTGGCCTAGTACCACTCGTATTTTCTGCAGTTCACAATTTAATTTTTAACCATTTTAAAATATGAAAGATCTCCAAGTCAGTTAGTTAAACATGTCATGGATGCAGATGGAGATGATGAGATGTTGTGTGAAGCCTGCAACTCTGAATTGCCATCTCCAGACAAATGCGGTGCAGAGAGCACTGCTGACAGCTCAGTGAAGACTCTGAGTGCAGACTTAGCGAGGAAAAGGCATTAATCAGAACACAAAATTGCTTTGCTGATCCAAAATGCTCAAGTAGAGACAATGTGGGGACGAGAGCATTTCAGGAACGCTGACATTTTGGGTTGGTGCAGTGTGAGGAAAGCAGGCAGAATTACCATCAGACGTGACTCTTCCCAAATGCCAGTGTGTCCCACACCAAGATCAATCCCAAATCCCAGCAAAATGTCTTGTTTAAGTCTCCCATTCTGTATTTCTATTTCTGAATGCCTCACCTCACCCAACCCAGGCTTTTTAAAGGAACAAACATCAAGAGGTGTTACAAGGGCAGGATCTGTGCAGCCCCTCTGCTATTTATAAGCAACTCAAGTGTTATTCTAAAGAGCATAATGGGGAATCTTCAAGTTTAATGTTTCACTGCATCTAATCTCTGCCATTTCCCTGAGGCACAAAGGTGGATCTGTAGCCAAGTATCCACTTAATCCAGAATGCTGACTCCCAGTGAAAGCATTCCAAGGGTTATAAGGGCCAGAACATAAAGCAGGCTGCCCAGGATGGGTGTCTTGCACTTGGTTCCAGGCAGTACCTTGAAAATGCAAGAATTTTGTGTATATTTGTGAGGTTTGGTAGTGAGTTTCAGATGGTGAGGATGTGCCTGCTCACATCCTTTGTCTCCAAGGACAAAGCTCAGTCTTCTGTCATTTTGAATTGTTCCTTGATGTCCTCTGGATTTACACCCTCTGCAGCAGGACTGGCAAGGGTAGATGTCTTTATTACCTGAGCAGCGCTCCCATTGCTGGCCTGGCACACCCTCCACAATTCAGGGAAACACAATTCCTACCCGGAATTTAGATCCTGGGTCTCTGTCTTTCACTATGAAATAATCAGGTCACATTCCTGGGAAATTCAGGTGAATCAGCCGAGCTACTTACTCCCTTGTGCATAAATCAATTTCCATTTCTATACTCTGCATTTAAGAATGAATCCTTATCAGCCTGTGGAAGAAAGGATTTCATGGGAGAGGAGTTCCACAGCCCCCTCAGAGTGGTGACTGACTCCAGTGTGCTGGAAAGGACAGGGATAAAAAAATCCCAGAGCTCACTCATGAATTTACACATTTCATCAGCTCATGGGTACTGAGAAGCTGCTTTGCAAATGGTACCAATGAACCTCATTTGCACATTTCTGAGTCCTAAGGAAATTTTTTTTTAAGTTTTTTTTTTTTTTTTTGTATGCTGGTTATACACAAATCTGAATTGGAAACACTGGACATGTACTGACATCTTTCAGTTTAACTATGGAATGAGAAATGGTAACAGCAGACTGTTATCAGACCTGAATTTCATGAAAGAAATGGGGATAATCCATTTTTTACTAAAAGAAATCATCTGCTGAAGCAATTCATCAGGATTAAGGGGAAAAAACACAGGGATAATCTTAAATTTTAACTAATCTTCGATTAGGATTCACTCTCAATTCCATTTCAAGATAGTGTGCATTCACACAGAAGAGAGCATAGATGTCTTATGGTGCTTATAAAACTGAAAGAAAAAGGCAATTAAACTAAGATAAAATCCATCTGTTTGTCAGCTGGAGAAAAAAGGACTCATATCACATGATCCAACCAACCTTGGGATGTAATCCCACTTCCCCTTCCAGTCTTTATAAAAGTATATATTTGCAGTATTTCTTCTGTCCAGGTGAATACATTCAGGAGTGTGGGGAAAAAAAAAATCTGATTTCTGTTTGAAAGTTTGAGGACCTCATCTGATGGCAGCATTAAAATCTGCAGAAAATGCTATGGCAACATGTTTCCATGAGGACATGTAGCAAATAGTTATGGAATTGTACCTATGGATCTGACATCTGAGGATGTAAGGGTTGAGTGGTGCTGTCTTTTTAAACCTAAATACAGCTTAGACAGCATCTCTTCTCATTAATATGTATCTAAGCACTCCACAACAGGAAATAATCACAGGATTTAACTAGGGATGAATAAGGACTCCAGCCATAAGCTGGAATCTCCTTCTATGATAGGGACAGAAGAGAAAAATCTGTGTATATTGGCTGGTGCAGGGTCAGTGTAGGATAAACTGGGTGGGTTACACCACACATAGAGCTGGGGAAATACCTATGGAACAAAGCACTGGTGAGGCCTCTGGAAAACCTGGTTTAATTCTGGTCATTCTCATCCCTCAAGATGAACTCAGCTGGAACAGATGCAAAGAGGCACCTGAGAAACCACACCCTACCTGACCAGAGAGAAAACTGTTCAGGTCTCCCAAAATGAAGGCTCAGATCACTCCTGGTGATCTGGTTAAAACTGCATTTAGGGCAAAAGTTAACATCAGGGGCAGATAAAATAAGCAGCACCAGCAGCAGAACAGAGGCAGACAGGCTGCCTGAAAGTTTGATCTGGAAATCAAAAGTATTTTGAGTAGACAAAACGCTGGACCACTTTTCTAAAGAAAAAATGAGCAAATTAGCCCTAAATCTGGAGATATCCCACTATTAATGCTTCCCTTCAGAAGGCAGCTGAAAAGCAACACTAAGAAAGCAAAGACCACTCTGAGATTTGTGTGAAATTCCTTTCCAGCTGACACTGCTCCCACCTGTGAATTTCCATCCCCAAAGGAATACTCACTGTGATGTGATAGGCTACGGTGGATTCCTTCTGACTTGGTGATTTGTACAACGTGGCCAACCTGGTAAAACAAACCCCAGGTAATTTTAATTAATTAATACACTAATAAACATACCAAATAGACAGTGACTAGACACAAGTTTTCCTACAGTACCAGTGGAATTCTTAGGGATGTATTTTCATATAGGTCATTCAAAATGTGGATTCCCATCCTTACATGACCTGTCAGCTCAAACACAATCTAGACCTACTAAAAAGAGTGAATGATTAATTAGCCTTGTTTCATCACAGTATTTGATGACATTTTTGGAACAATACTCATCATGAATTAATTCCAAATGTCACTTTCTTAAAATGCAAACAAAAAGGGTTTTGAGCACAACTCTTCCTTACTCCATTAATCACTTGTTCTTTGACCTCTCAAAGCTGGGAGAGACCTTCAAGAATTCCAGTACTTCCAGAGAGGCTTTTTCCAGAGATCTCACAAGCCTGTCAATATAACCCAGCAGCTGGAGATGTTCTATTTCTAAGCCTGCCCTTGCCACTGACACATAGCACAACCTTGAGAAAATAGTTTCCTTTTTATTTCTCCTCTGACACTTCCCTGATTTGCTGCATTTAGATTCTAAGCAATACACCTTGATTTGTGTTCTATAGTAAATGCTTGCATAATATAGAGAGAAAATTGCAAAGCAGCTTAAAAGGAAAGGGGTATTCAACCCTTGCCAGGGCTGCACCATGCCCACCTCCCCAAAACTCACACTTACATAAGGCAATCTAGAAAGTGTTCTGCTCTCTGTAGCAAGACACCCTGCCAAAAATCCTGTTAATTATTTTCGGGGGGTTTTTTCCTCCCTGAGGTGCCATTCTATTAGAGAGCACGTAATTACAGCCTGAGGAACGCTGCCACTTCATGTTAGCTACACAGGGAATTCCTCAGAACACTCAAATGCTGGGTTATACTTGACAAAATTGCCCAAATCTGGAGCTGCAGAAGCCAGGCTTTCACAAGAGCTCAGCTGGAGCCTCTGACTCAACTGGATCTTTCTTCCCAGCAAAGAGAACCCTTAGAATTCATCTCTGACATTTTCAGTAGTAGAGAGAAAGGAGGAGACAGGTATCAGAGTTGGCCAAAGACACTTCAAAAGTATTTTATAAAAGGCAAATGGATCCTCAAATGATCTTTGTGCCTCAATAACCTGGTATGAAAACAACAAAACCACAATGGGATCATCAGCTATGGGCAGCCTGTGCAGAAATAAGACAGCACTGAGCTATTTCTACTTTTACATTTGTATCCAGAGTTGCTGTTTCTGCAGGCCCCACTCCATGTCAGCTGCAGATTTACATCAGTAAATAAGCCAGGTTTGTCTGTCCTTGGCTTGTTTTCTGGAACTTCTATTTGCAGCCTTCCTAGCTCTGTTGCACAAGAAAAAAAGTTCTTTTCATATATAAAATTAACTTTTGTTCACTCTGCAATCATTATGTTGATGCAACTTGTCCTAAAAAGACTGTTAACTAATCAGTGATGTTAATTTAATTCCAAATTAAACAGCCTGCTGTAATCATCCTGCATTGCCTTCAAACTTAGAATGTAAAAACAAAACTCCCCAAGAAAGTGTCACTGCATTTTTCTTTCAAATTCAACAAGCAAAACTCTGCACAACAACATTCCAGCAGCATTTTTGCTCACTGTTTGCACAAGATTAGGGAATTATAGCACAGCTCCTTAATCTCAAGCTGCTGCATGATGATGTTATATACAGGACAAATTTAACTGACCAGGAAAGAGAAATGACCTTGCAATGTAAAGAAGGGAAAAAAGAATCAGGAAGCAAGAGGAGATCTCATTGCAACAAACAGAATTTCACAGTTTTGAGAAGGTTCAAGCCCTGAAGCTCAGGGTCAGCAGCCTGTCCTGAGGGTCACTGGCTACGTGGCTTTAAAACCCTCTTTGGCATCTCTGGCTTTGGACTAACAGGGGAGGAAAACATTGAAGCAAAAAAAATTCTTCTCAAAGTAATTATAGTGGCTACAACCAACCATGGAGGAGTGGGAGGTTCTTTATAATAAGACTGTTGAAATTTCACCTCTTCAGAGTGGGGCATAAAAACCACCTTGTGACCCACCAGCTCAATACCTGCACTGAGTCTATGGCAAAAATTCACATTAAAGTAAGTTTTACTCAAAAAAAACCCCACCCTTATCTCACAAAATGCAGATAGTAAATGAAATTTTCTACTCAGCCATCAGATCCTAAATCCTTGTGTGTGAACAACTGCCATTAGGACACTACACTTTTATAAACCATGGCATCTTGTCAGGAAGAACCCACCATGGTGGGGAGGAGGAACCTGACAGTTCAGCCCACACTGTCCCAGACTGAATGAGAAAATTCCTGAGCCTTGGGAGTCTGGGATGTAGCAGAGCAAGGCCAGGAGCCAAATTCAAACCTCTGCTTGGCCCCCATGGCCAGTTTGAAAGATTTTCCAGTGCCATTCTTGTATTTTCATGGATTTTCCTCACGTTTTCCCTCACCTCTGACTGTTGTCCCAGTGGAAGATTAAACGGACAGTGGCAGCGTGTCCCCAGCTTTCTCCTGAGGAACACAAAATGACAGATCATTATCTCTTACACCACCCCCAGCAGCAAGCTGAAATAAAATTAATCTTCAAACCCCCTCCCCCAACAATGATTAAAACAAAATATGCCTTTTTTGCTCTGATGCATCACATCTTTTTCATCCTTGCAAGGATTTCACAACAAATACACCGAGACAAGGAATAACCTCTGTAGTACATATGTTTTATGGATATCTTGATGCAATACTTCCATATTTGTAGAAAAATTTTATGGATGCCTAATAAAGGACAGGTACTAGACAAGTCTTGAAAACAGAGGCAGCTTGAAGAAGAGATTTGCCTAATTACTACTGAAGAAGTCTGGTGAGGAGATCTAAATCCTACTTCAGAACTGTGATATTCTGTCTCTCAGGCATAATTATGAGCAAACATTAGTCCCTTTGGGATACCAGCTTTGGGAGAAAGTCAACGATTATTAAAGTATTAAAGGCCCCTGAAGCAGTCTTCTGCTTCTGACAGCAAAATGCAAAATAACACAACCAAAAGCAAGGAGCAGGAAGGTGTGGTGGAGAGAAGGAAGTTTGGATTTTTATCCTGCTCCAGGGACTCAGTCCCATTGTTTCAGCTCACACCTGACCACAAGTCACTGTACAGACATCTTGATTGGGTGCTTTTTCCTCTGTTTATCCTGTCAGCAGTACAAAGCTGGATTGCATTTTAAACCAGTCAAGTTTCCCCTGTCCACCTGCTCTTTCCTGTCCACCCCTCCCTGGTCTCCTCCACATCCCCAGCCGCTGGTGCCCCCTGTGCTCTGGTATTTATTAGAGCAGAGTGAAGGAAAAAAAAATATGATCCCACTGTAATGAAGACCTAGACCCTCTGGGCATCTTGCCAGACCTTGCTCCACTATATCTGAGCTGGGATTAAAGATTTTGGCTCTCAGAAATGGCTCTGAGGCAGAGATCAAAACACATTTTACAATGGCTACAAATTCCACACCAACACATTTCCAACTGCATTGAATATGAGTGAAAAATGCTACTGTAAAATGAGATATTTCAGAGTTGAACTGCCTGTAGATTAGTATTTGACCTCCTTTCTAAATATATTTAGTAGAAATGTCTAGGAACACCCAGCTTAGCTATCACTAGTGGGAAAGAAAGCTGTCCCCTTCATAAAGCTCCTGACTTAATACCTTGCAGCATCTGTGCTTCTTTCTTTTTTCTTTTTTTTTCTCATAATTAAGATCTTCCCTTCTGCTAAGGAGCTGAATAAGAATTTAGAGATTAATGCTTTCATGAAAAAACTGTTTCTCAGGCAATGGGGGAAAAAAGCCAATTTAGTGATTTTACTTGGGGGTTTGCTGCTGACCCCTCCCTCAACAGTTCCTTTGGTTTCACCAAACCATGGAGGAGTGGGAGGTTCCTTAGCCTTTATGATGGGACTTTAGAAACACCATCTCTTCAGAGCAGAGCATCAAAACCACTTGGTTAAATATTTTCCCAACTGGGACCAAGATGCATTTTTGGAAGAGTTCACACTGCTCACTTTAACAATACTGTGGTCACACACACTGGGGAGAGTCACAGTCAGCTCCACAGGAGGTCATGTCAAATTAATTGTTTGTGAAAGAAATTATGCACAAGGCAAGGCAGGATATCTGGGAATTATAACCTCCCCTGAATGTCCTCACATTCTTTACTGTCCCCATGACTCAATAAACACAACAGCTCCCAAACAATGCTGGCCAGTGAAAAAAGACAGACTCTATTAGCTTTAATTGAGTTTGTAGCCAGAAAGGCTGCCAAAAATAATCCATCAGAGAGAGCAAGAGGCAAAACTGACAAAAAGGGTTTGATCCTGGGAGCTGGATCTGCTTGCACAGCTCCAAATTCCACGTTCTTCACATTCCTGCAGGAGATGGGCTGTGTTTGCTCATTTTACCCTATATCTCTGCCAAATGGTTTGGTACCTGTACAGACTCTGGGAACATCTTTGCCTTTGTACTGTCCCCTTCCCTCTCCTCTCCAGAGCAAGGGAATCATTACTTAGCTCACAGAAACTGAAGGATTTGTGCCTTTTAAATGAATCATAAAATAATGCAAAGCTACAGCCTGAAATAAGATTTAAATGCTGAACCTTTCCTTAATTTGTAGAAATCTCCACTTCAGAACTGTTTTATTTTCCCCTGTGACTGCAGCAGAAAGGCATGGATGAGGTATCTGCTCATTACAGGGCAAAATTGAGCAGCCTAGAAAAAAAATCTTTAACCTGTCTCAGGGCAGGCTGTGCCTGAGGATCCCACACAGAACTTCCCTCTACATCATAACTGCAGAGAATTCCAGTGGTACAGCAAATAAGAAATGCATTTGCAAATAATTAATGGGACATATTCAAGGGTAATGGGAAAATAAACAATTTAGACTGTTTGGGAGAGGCAGTGAATGGTTCTCAGGGAATTTAGGAAATTGCAGCTTAGTTTGGGGTATGCAACCATTAAGCTGGGTTTCTTTTTGAGTGATTTAACCTTCTCCTCACCACATCCCTGCTAGAGGTTTACTGCTCCCAGGTACATTTTTTGTATTATTTTTCTTGGTACATAAAGCCAAAGTAAAGGAACTCATATATCAATTTCCAACTCAAAGCTAAACACTTACCTAAAGCAGGTACCAATGTAGACTGGCTTTGTCCAATTCTTGTTGTCATTTGGTTTGTCAGAACTACCTGAAAGGGGAAACAGAAGCAAAGAAATAAGAAAATCTCCTGGTATTCATATTAGTGGTGGGAGGGAAGAGAGGGAATTTTCAAAAAAGCTTTTACTGATGAAGCAGTTACTCAGGCAAAATTCTTGGCAACTGTGATGAGGAGAGGCTGAAAAGGTACCTCATCTTTTCAGAACAAATTAAGAGAAACCTGCAAAATGTTATTTTTGGTTTGAATAGGAGATTTCTTTCATTCAAGACTTTAAAGAAATCCCAATTTCTCCCTCCCCAAGGAAGGCAAGCTCCACACAACTGATTTATCCCACAACATTTGTCCTAAATGCTGTTTGGATCTGTGTTTAGCTGCAGGTGACTTGCACTGGCCCTCCACAAGGAGCCAGCTCTCAGTCCCTGGGGTAAATGAACTTGGTGGTGCTGCTCACAATGTGTATTAGCCTGGTGATTACCTGAATTTCTGTGCTTTGTAGTCTAAAAATGCACAAGTGGGTACAACACAAAGCAGAATGGAAGTGAACAGACAGAGTGGGGGAGTGTTTTCGCAGCCCAAATCACTTGTGGGAGGCTCACAGACAGTCTAGGTTCGATCCCTGGTAGAAGTGGGGGTGAGTAAGACAGGAAAGAGCCAGGAATATTAATGACAAAGTTCATTAAAAATTAAAAATTGTACCCATCTAAGACCCTAGAGAGTTCCATTGTTTGACATGCTCAGATGATTCTTGCTGGAGCAGCTCAGAAAAGTGTGTGACAGCAAACAGTTCCACTGGGCACACCCTAAAACATTCACAGAGCTGAGAGCCCAGCACAGATATTGCACATTTTAGAGAAGTAACTCATCACAAGTGCATGGTAACAGCCCCAAATAGCCTCCTCATCTCCCTGCTGGAGAAGGGCTGGGCATCCTCACTCCGAGTCCAGCTTTAGGATCTGACTTCCTACCATATTAGAGCATCCAGAGCTGCCTGACAAGCAATCCCTGGCATGCAGGCTGGATTTAGCCTGCTCACAGCTCATGGAACTCACTCAGACACCACTAACAAGAGGGCAAATCCAAGTAAAACCATTCCTGAAGCTCTGACTCCTTTAGCAAGAGTTTATTTAGCAACTTTGTACTAAACTGCTCCCTGGTTCAGAAGAAATTATTTATGTATTTCATCCTTGACCAAAGAAAAACATTGTCCACTGACAGCAACTGCTCTTCAAGGTCACCACGTACCAAGCTGTGGGGGAAAGCACTCAGGAAACCTGAGGTTGTGCAAACCCCAGAACATCATCTCCCTGGTGCCCAGAGCAGCAGGAAGGAGCTCCACAGCTCATGTCAGGACACTTTGGGAATGCTGGGCTCTTCCCTTCCCACAGCTCCCAGAGGAAGCACAAGAGGAGTTTTATTTTTAGCAGCTTGGAACAAAAGCCAACTGCACCAGAGTGTTGTGGGTGACAAGGTCACAAATCACCTGGACACTCTTAGAGGCACAAGCACCATTTTGAGGGCTGGGGAAGCTCCAATTCCTAAACAATGCTTCTCTGAGCTGCCAGAGACTTCCAAAACAACTTCTGGAACAGCTGCAGCTTCCCAGTGCCATCTGCTGGCTGCGGGTCTGCTGCCTCCAGACCATCAGTGACGTAGGAACAATGCCCAGGAAGGAGGCTCTGGGTTTCCATGGATGCCAGAAGAGGAGGCCAATCCAGCAGATAAAGTGGTTTTCCTCCCTAGGAATGCTAAAACCATAGTTTATTTTTAAATAGAGAGTGGAAAGTTGTGTTGGAACTGCTGAATGTTCCGAGGTTTTTTTGTAGGTAAAGTCACCAGAGGAGCATTCCTTGTCCAAGCAAATCATTGGAGATGATGGCAAACAGCATTAAAAATGCCATACTACCACTTAATTAAGATCCATAGGATGCTGTTGATGCAAATTTTACTTATTTTGGCAAGTCTAGGAATTTGCCACCTTTTAGGTGTTTTACCTTTGTGATCTCTGTATGTTTACCAACTAAACTAGCAAGAGTGAATGCGGAGGGTCTTACTGCAGTTTTATTTTGCTATTTAGAGACAAAAGCAATTCACATTTCCTTAATTCTTTGTCAAAAAAAGTAGCATCTTTTGGGATTTAAGCCTGCCCTGGACTTACAGCTGATTTATGGTCGTTGGCTATGATGATGAGCTGCTGTGCCAGCCCGTTCAGCAGCCTCGTGCGCAGCGACAGGTCCTCAAAGTCGTGGCGAAAGGGAAAGGCAATTCCATCAATCACCACCAGACGGACCTAAATGCAGGAGAAAAGATAAAATACTGCCATTACCATCCTATAAAAAAATGACAAAAAGCAGCAAGACCTGTTTTTAAGTGCACTGGAGTGTTTTATATCATCCTTAGGTGAATACAACTGGCAAAGCTGAACTTAAAGCCTTGCAGAGGAGAAGCTGGAGAAAATAATCATTAAACAG
Source organism: Parus major (assembly GCF_001522545.3). Classification (NCBI taxonomy): domain Eukaryota; kingdom Metazoa; phylum Chordata; class Aves; order Passeriformes; family Paridae; genus Parus; species Parus major. The sequence continues at coordinate 6,942,700 of NC_031787.1, read as the reverse complement.
CAGAACTGTACTTCAATCAACTCTCCACAACCATCAATTAATCCACCTTCTTCCTCAAAAAAGTAAATCCAAATCCAAATCAGAATTCAGGCTCTCTGGAGCCACTGCTGAGATAATTCAGCTGTTATCTGTGATCTGTCTTGGAAACATGTTTAACAGATGCCTAAAGACATTCCAGGCACACTGCACTGGAGCTGAGGATCTATCTTGCCTCGAGATGTTTGCTTTGCTGAATTATTTCTTTTGTAGCAATCATTAGCTGAAGTCAGAGAACACTGCAGCTGCTGGCTCATCACCCTCACGACACTGTATAAACATTAGTCTGGGATTTTGATTTATTCTAACTTCATTTGTTGTGGCTGTTTTGATGACCCAAGTCTGAAATACAGGAGGGAGATGGATGGTGTTACAGTGCATGCATGTTCAGGTGTCACTCAGATCCTTGATATCTACAAGCTCTTGCATTACTGCACAAGATAACAAAGCAGAAACGACACAAAAATCCTGATTTTCTGCATTACTGATTTAACTCATTACTGGAAAGTCTCTTTATGACTGGAACATACAAGCCTGCACAGACATCACTGTGAAATGGTCCTGGGCCTCCAACTGAAAAAAAAAAAATCCTCTTAATTTGCAAAAGAAGATTAAATAGTTGGGATTAAAAGAAGACATTCATCGTATTCTCATTTTCCCTTCTTCCTACAAATTCTTTTCCACGAGTCTGTACATCTTCCTCATGTATCATTCCTTTAAGAACAATCAGTTTAACAGCATAAACATGACTCATGCCAGACAGGAATGTATACGTGGTTATATAACTTGGCTATTAAAAATATGTCTAGGTGAGATGCAACTTAGTTAAATTTCTAGCAGACCTTAAAGAATTAGGTTTTTTATTACAAGAATATTTTCTATCAGTCTTTCTCATATTATTACAAGACCTCAAACTAATTCATATTTCTAAATGGCACATTTGGAGCTCTAACTCTACATCTTTCTCATCTCTAAACCTCTACAACTTTTTCCCTCTCCTAAAAACCCTAAAATCTGGAGGCTTCCTGTGGTCCCAGACTCGGCTCCAGAGGAATCAGACTAATTTTAATGAGAGCTGGACTGCAGTGAGCAATCTGTCAAGTCGCTTCTAGCCTGTCCAAGGAATCAGCAGAAGGTCTTGTGGTTCTTCTGCAACCTTCAGCACTTCAGGCTGCAGGCCAAGCCCAGATAATCAGCACAGATGGTTCCAGGGAGCTGCAGCCCAGTGGAACTGTGCTAATGAAGCCATGTACTTTCCACAAGAGCAAACACAACAGGGCACCGTTAGTACCTGGCAGGGAAAGGGAAATACCAGACTACACCGAGCAAAAGTGAGGCTCCCATCTGTGTTTTCAAGAACACAACAGCTCCCATGAATGAAAAATTTTGCAATATATACAAAAGACATTCTAATCTAGCACTGATTTGTGCTCTGATAGACCAAGGCACAGTCATATTTCCCAGATCCTGACAAGGAGTGATCTGCAGTGCAGAACCCAGAAATCTGGAGGGGAGGTGGTGAAAATCTGCCTTACAATAGCATTTCTCTAAGACATTAGGTACTAAGAAACTTTCTGGCTGCAGTCCACCCAAGAGTCAAGCTGCAGGCTCTGGTTGCTTGTAGCAACGGAAGATGCACTGAAAAGAAGAGACACTTGGATGGTACAGGATATTTCTGTTGCTCAGTGATCTTTTAGGGCAAAAACAGTGGCACCAAGCCTTTCTGATGCCAGCTTCATGGTCACCACATACCCCCTGGTTCTGTGGCTCTTGTGTGGAGCAGTTCTGTGCTGATTCACAGCTCAGTGCTCACAGAAATGGAACATGTGGCAGCACAGACCCAGTGTCCTCAACTCAGAGTGGAAATTCAGGAGGATGGCAAAAGCAAATTACTCTTGAGAGTAACTGGGACAGGAACGAAAAGGCAAACAAGCAGAAGGCTTTACATTTGTACTCTGCTATCAGCCAATATTTTACTGCCAAGCTGATGAGGTACCAAGGTGTTTACTCCTGTTACTACAGCAGACAAAAAACCTTCAGCGTGAAGATGAGTGACACCTCCTGAGAAGCCTGCAACAACCCTTACCTTGGAATGCTCTGACAGGAATTCTGGCAGGAGGTAGACCTGGGCCAGCAGCTCTGTGTAGTCACGACAACGGAAGTAATAGATGTGAGAGAGGATATTTTCCAGAGAGAAAGTCTCCAAAGCTTTCCGATGATCTGAGAACAAAACAAACAGATGAGTAAATGAGTCAGAATTCTGTACGAGCATATTGTTACTTTCATCATCCCACCAAACCCTGCCCTCCACACATAGCAACAGCAAAGCCCCCAGAAACAGAACAGGCAAGGTAAGGAGTGTGGAAACATATTTTCCATCTGGCTTGAAAGTCAGGAAGGTGGTGAGCAGATGCTATCCCAGCATTTGCACACAGACACTCTGGAGCCACCAAGGGAGGCCTCCAACAATGAAAAATTTATTTCTGAAGCAAGAACTTCTCCAGTAAATCATTTTCAAGCCAGAACACCACCAGAGGACATCAGGGACTATTAATCATCCCTTGTTTAATATACAGGCAGTAACTCGTTTAATACAGTCTTAAAAAACCTCAGTTGAAACAGAAGTTTGGTGCATAAATTCTCCACGAATAACACAAAAGTTGTGTCCTCATCCCCAAGAGACTGATGAGAGAATAAAACTCTTATTAAAAGCAGTCTGGCTATATTAACTATATGGAGGAGCTGAATTCCAGCTACAGCTTTACTCTATGGGCCTTCAGCAGCAACACTGTCTCATAATATTCTTCTGTTCCTCTTTTCTTTCCCCACCTGTTCCTGTGTTTTGAAACAAAACACTCAGTTTTGCTCAACAGGTGCAAATATGATCATTAATGTGCTAAAAAACTGGAAGGAAGGAAAAGAAAAGAGGAAAGGAGGAAGGGCAAACACCAAAACCCCACATGCTGCCCAAAACCCCCAAGATCAAAATGTTCACAAAATCACCATGTAGAAAAATAATTATTTTTGAAGTAGCCCAGCTCAGTCTGCTCCAGATACCGATGTAGTTCAGGGTTTGAGACACACAGGTGGAAATAAAAAGCTCTTGGCAAACACTCCAAAAGTAACACTGCAGCCTACAAGACACTTGTTTCACTCCATCCTTGCCTCCTCCAGAAAGAAATGAATTAGCAACCTACCCTCTTCTTGCTGAGCCTCAGCAATAAGGTGGCAGTGCTGCACACAGGCAGCTGCAATGTCCACCACTCTGTCCACCATAAAACTTCCCTCAGTGTCAATGAACACGGCTTCTCCAGCAACGCCTCCAAAGCACTCTGGGATCTGGACATCCACTGCCAGCTGCATGCTGCCATGGCAAACAGAAATAGAGATCAGTATCTGCATCCCAGAGCTGTCCCAGCTCACTCCAGGAGTGACATTCCTGCTGAGGAATACACGGGACAGGGACCAGTACAATTGTTATTATATTTATAATGTGGAGAAGAATCAGAGACTGCAGCCACGACAACAAGAAAAATGGACTTATTTCTCAGCTGAGTTAAACAAAAAGTGATTCTTGGTTGCACACGAGTCATGGGACAATGAAGTACCACAGCTGTGTTTTGCCGACACCGGGTGCTCCGCAGATCTCGGTGATTTTTGTCAGCTGTACTCCACCTCCCAGGATGTTGTCCAGTGCTGAACAGAAGGTGATGATGAAGCCCTGGGCTTGCTCTTCTTCCAGAAGCTCCAGGGCTGTGCATTTCCTGGTGGCACCTGATCCCCCAGCTGTCCTTGCTGCATCTCCGTGACATTCCTGCCTCACCACCTGCAGCGCTTCCAGTGCCTCTTCCCTGGAGATTCCAATTTCTAGAGAAGCCAAAACCACAAAACGCCACCTTTATTTTATAAGCAGTGACTGATTCTGCAGCAGGACACAAAATGATCCATATTCACCCTCTCAGGACAACATGCACACAGACCTGGTACTAACAATGTGATCTTCAAACTTTTATTGTCATAGATAGTAATAATTGATAATCAAAATCCCAGACTGGTTTGGGTTGGAAGGGGCTGTAAAGACCACCCAGTTCCACCCCTGCCATGGGCAGGGTCACCTTTCACTATCCCAGGTTGCTCAAAGCTTCATCCAGCCTGGCCTTGGACACTTCCAGGGATCCAGGGGCAGCCCCAGCTTCTGTGGGCACCCTGTGCCAGGGCCTGCCCACCCTCACAGGGAGGAATCACTACACACTCCCTGAAAAAGGCAATTTTCTAACTTCGAACAGGCTTGTTTTGTTTAAATTGCATAGTAAAAAGAAATACGAAGCTGGGGAAAGAGGAGGGATGAGCCTAAGAGAATCCTTTCGTTTTCCTGCATCCCATTTCCATCTATCAGTGTCAACAGATCTTTTACCAGAATCGTCTTTATTATTCACCGTGCCCATTTCCCGGAGGCCTCACTGGGGCGTCCCAGGGGCCGGGACAGGGAAGGGGAAAGGGCCCGGAAGATCCCGGGGAGGCCCCGCGGAGCCGAAGGCCGCCGGTACCTTTGCTCAGGCCGCAGGGGCCGGTGTCCAGCAGCTCCTGCGCCGTCTGGAAGCCGGCGGCGGCGAGGCGTGCGCGCAGGGCGGGGGCCAGCGGCAGCGTGCCCACCTCCCGCTGCATGGCGACCCCGCCACCGGGCCGCACCGGCACCGGACACGCCCCGGATGGCTCCGGACACGCCTCGGATCGCTCCGGACACGCCCCTGATCGCTCCGGACACGACCCTGATCGCTCCGGACACGCCCCGGATCGCTCCGGACACGCCTCGGATCGCTCCGGACACGCCCCGGACACGCCCAGAGATCAGCGAGCGCTCCCGGCTCCACCCACCGATCCCTGCCCTCACGGTCTGGCCCCGCCCCCGCCCCACCCTGGCGCGAACCTGGCGGGTGGCGGCGCTGCGCATGCGCGGAGCCGTTCCCGCGTGTCGGGGCCGTTCCCGCTCGTCGGAGCCGTTCGGGCCGGGGTGAGCGGATCTGCCTGGGCCGCGGGTGTCCGTGGGCTCTGGGAAGGGACTGGAGTGGGCATTCCTCACCCGGGAATGCCGCTGGATGAGAGCCGCCTATGTGCCCTCCGAGAGGCTGCTGCTCCTGGCAGGTTCTGTGATGTCCCGGTTGACGCCTCTCCCGTCCCACTTGTGCCCCCGCACCGGCCGTTCCCACAGGGCACTCTGAGGCAGGGCAGGAGGCTGTTTTCCCCTTCCATCTCTGGATATTTCTGCAGGAAGCAGACATAAATTTAAGCTACTGCAGGTTCTGAAGTCAGAAATAAGTTATTTACGCTGAGGTGCTTTGCAGAGGGATGATGTTTCCTACCTTTTCCCAGTTCTGTTCAGGAAAGAAGATGGCTCATCCCATCCCTCTCCCATTTCCATGCCCAGTCAAGCTTGGAAGTATAAAAGGAGACTCCCTGGAGGCTGACCTTCATGAGTATGTCAGGGAAGGGAACTATATGAAAGTGAAGAAGATTCTGAAAAAAGGTAATAGCTAAGTTTAGATAAGTACTGGCAGAAAAGATTTACTTTTTCCTGTATTCTTTTATTTCTGGTAAAAAATAGTCAGAATACTGCTTGTAGAATACCGTTTTCTGAGTGAAATATATTAGCAAAATGATTTATAGCTGCCTTTTCCATTAAGTGGGAATAGTTCTCGAATAAAAAAATATATTAAAATTAATTAATTGAGAGAAAACTAATCTTTTATTAGTAAAGTGCTGATAAGGACATGAGGCACTGTAAAACTGAAATTCTGAACGTCAGCTGTAGGAATGGGGTTTTAGTTTGTACTGCCAAATGCTTAAGGTACGGTTTAAGACCTTAAACATTTTGACAACCAGATTTGTAGCCACATAGGAATAGGGGATTTTGTAGATGAAACCAAACGTTCGGTGCAGTTTTATTCGCGTTACAGGATCGGGGATCTCGGGTTGTGCTCATCCAGAACTGCGAGTCCGCAGGGCGGGGCAGGCGGGGCCTGCGCGTCTCGGGGCGGAGCCGCAGCAGCCGCGCATCTGATTGGCCAGCGAGGGTAGAACATGCAAATCAAGGGGGCGTGTCCCGCCCGCCGCCACGCGCGGCCGTTCCGCGGGGCGCGGGCGCTCCCGGGGGGCTCGGGGCGCGCTCCCGCGGCCGCGGGGGCTCGGCGGGGCCGCGCCGGCTGCTCCCGCGGGCTGGCGGGGCGGGTGTTCGGGGATCGGCGTGTGCTGCGTGTGGGTGTGCGCGGGAGGGAGGCGCGCGGGCGGCGGGGTAGGGTTAAGACTATACTTTCAGGGATCATTTCTGTAGTTGGTCACTAGAGGAGAGTGATCGCACCTGATCGGCGTCACAAGCCACGAGGAGGAGCAGGGTGTTCTCTCCTGAGCGCGAAGCGGGCGGGCGGTGCTGCCTGGGCAGGGGCCGCTCGCCATTGATGACCGTTCCCGGCTCTGTTTTTGGGGCTCGGGAGGGAGAGAACACGGGCTGAGTGGTTTGTGGCCCTTTTTTTTTTTATTCGTGGTTTAAAAATAGTTCGGCTTCCCCATCATTCTCCCTTTAGTGGTCATCACCATCTCAGGTGATAATGAATTCCAAATAGTAATTAATTATTTTGATTAATTAAAGCAACTAAATATTGGAAATCATAAAGTGTTCTGACTGGAAAAGGACCCACAAACATCATAGATTTCATCTCTTAAGCAAATGGCCCATGCAGGGATCAAACCTGCAACCTTGGCATTATCGGCCCCATGCTCTGACCAATTAATAAAGAATAATTATTTATTAATAATATATAATTATGTAATAATTTATAATATGTTATGTTGTTATGTTATGTTATATATCATTGTAATATATACTATGTAATATTATTTATAATAATTATTTTAATTAATTTTTAATTATTTATTAATTCTGCCCTCCTGTGTTATGTGTGCTTATGTGTCAATCACTTGTACTAATACAGTATATATGTATATAATATTATATGTTTTTTAATATATTATTATACTCCTAAAATACAGTGATATAATTACTTAATATTTATTTTATAGTTATGTTTATTTATATATAATGTATTTTATATTAAATATAAATATATGTAATGTATATTATATATTTTTATATATCTATATCTATATATTTGTATATTTATACATCCATCCTTCTAATTTAAACACTACATATAAGTCCTTACTAATTCCTTACACAACACATAAAAGCACCATTTGTTGCTTACCCATCCTTTATTTCAAATCCTCATGGACAAGCAGCGCTTTCAATCCTTACAGAAAATCACATTAAATATAATTTTCTCTTTTTTTCCTTTAATTTGTGCTGCTTTATTTTCCTTTCTGCAGCAGCTCAGAGCTGTGAGATGAAGCAGCATTTTTATTAAAAGAAGCAGCACCTCGGAATGTTTGGTTTCCTTGCAGGAATTTTTGTTGATGCTGTGAATTCCATGGGTCAAACCTGTCTCTTCACTGCTGCGCTGCTGGGGCTGGGTAAAATCGTGGATGTGCTGCTCAGATTTGGCTCAGATGCCAATCAGTTAAGTATCAGATTTATTTTAATGAAAATTAATCCTTGAAAATTAATCCTATGAAACACAATATTCACTGGGCATAAACAAAAAATGTGCTTAAGATGCACATTGCTATTTTAGCCAAAGCTCCTCAGAGATAAATACAGGTTTATTCTGTTATTTGTTTATTCTGTTATTTGATGTGCTGCTGAAATCTGACTTAAATGCCAATCAGCTAAGTATCAAACTTATTTTTTAATGAAAATTAATCCTTGAAAATGAATCCTGTGAAACACAACATTCACTGGGCATAAACGTAAGATGCACATTGATACTTTAGCCAAAGTTCCTCAGAGATAAATACAGGTTTATTCTGTTATTTGTTTATTCTGTTATTTGATGTGCTGCTGAAATTTGGCTTAAATGCCAATCAGCTAATGAAATTTTTTAATTATTATTTAATTTTTAATTATTATTTAATTATTTAATTATTTTTAAATGAAAATTAATCCTTGAAAATGAATCCTGTGAAACACAACATTCACTGGGCATAAATGAAAGCTGCACATTGCTATTTTAACCCAAGCTCCTCAGAACTAAATAGAGCAATAATTTGCCATTTTTTTCATGGTTTATTCATTTATTCATAGTTTATTTATTTGGGAGTGCACAGGAATTCTGCTTTTCCCCTTGCTGAACGTTTTTTTTTGCTGTTCCCCAGTCGCTGCCACGATGGGAGCACCCCAGTGCACGCAGCTGCATTTTCAGGAAAGCAGCAGATCCTCAGCAGGTTACTGGATGAAGGAGGAGATCTCAGAGTCCACGACAAAGAGGGCAAAACTCCCCAGTTCTGGGCTTTATCAGCCAGGAAGGAAAGCAGTGCTCAGGTATTTGTGTGGAAAGCTGATTCTCAACTGCAATATTGATTTAAAACTCATTTTCTCTGTTATCACAACGCTCCTCTTAAAAAGAAACCTGGAATTATAATTTTCTGTGGGTGAATTTTCGAATTTTTTCTTCCATTTTCATGTAATTGATTTTCTTCAAGTTTTTTAATGCCTTGCTCAAAATGCTCATTTCGATATTGCAAATAACCACTTATTTTTTCCAATAGTCCTGATTTATGAATTTAAAATATTTTTTTCTTATTCTGAAGCCCTAATTTATTGTTTTTCCCTCCTCCTGCTGCTGCCCAGATGCTGGAATTTATCCAGCAGTGCACACTGCACATGCAAGCTGCAATTTGGAACCTTCCCTCAGATCTGCTCAGGAAAGTTGGCTCCTCAAGGGCCTTGATCTGCAGCCCCTCGAGGTTTGCTGGCCTTGTCCAAGGGTAACAAGAGATTTTATTTCCATTTTCTGTTATTTTAACATTAGCAAGTTCTTGTATCTTTTTGACAATAGCAGATTTAAGTCCACTGGGATTCATTTGATTTCTGTTGTGACAGCTCTAAGTAGAAAATTGATAAATATCTGTATATTAAGAGAAACTTTATTAATTAAACTCTTGAAATCAGCAAGCACTGGGTTTTAATAGCATTTTAATAGCATTGAAGTGTAGCATGAAATTGTTTTTTTGACTTTTTAAGATCACTGCAGATTTTTTTGAGGGTGTGTTCCCAACTGTTTCAAGAGTTTTTGTGTCAGATACATGTTGGGAAAAATACAGACTTGTGGACAAAAAGGCAGTGCAGGATATACAGTGTGTGCATATTTATTGGTTATCTTGCTTTAAATAAATAAATATCATGAAAATTCAAAAGTTTTAATGAGCTGCACAAGAATTTGCAATTTTAACATCCACATTATGTGTGTGGGACCAGTCAAGTGCAGGTTTCTGGCAGAAATTCTGCTTTTTTTTCCTCTCTCTCTCTCTCTCTCTCTGTATCCAAGTCTTGGAGTAAATAAGTTACTCTTATTGCTTTTGTTTTTGGTATTTAGAAATGCTGATAATTCACTGGGAAAATTCCTGAAAGGACACCCCAGTGTGGCCAGGAACATTTACAGCTTTGGTTTTGGGAAGGTAAGATGCTGTGGGTAGGGATTTTCTAATGATGTTAAAACATTTTTTTTCCCAGAATTTCCTACAATTATCCCACCTGTGCTATATTTTAACTTTTAGTGCATTCTTATTTCTGCTGAAAAGATGGGAAAAAACCCACAAAGGGCACAAATATCCAGGCCTTTGGTGGATGACAGGCCCTGGTTTGCTTTGGAACAGCAGAAATTCCTGTTAAATATCACCTGTGGGAATTCCTAAGGATGGGTTCTGCCTTTCCTCTTCCAGCTTCACTGGGCAATTCAGACTTTGGCCCTGATTTTTCAGATTTCATGGTGATGTTTGAGCTGGTGCTGCCCTCACAGTGATTACACTCAGGTTGTTAATGAGCTTGCTGGAATTTGGGAGCTGTTGGGTTTTCCTGTTGGTGATGCCCTGTTTCAGTTCTATCTCACAGGCAGTGGCCACCTGGGCTACCTGGCCTCTCTCCCAATTATTGGGGAGAAAGATGTGATTCAGGCTGATGATGAACCAGCATTTTCTTACCACGTGGGGCCCTACATGATCATGACCAAGTAAGTGGAATTAAAGAGATTTTAGCCCCTCTTTGTGTCTGTTACAACCACACAGCAAATTGTTGTATCAGTGCTTTGTTTGGGTAATTTTCCACGTCTGTTCTGTATTTATTCCCTGTTTCCTGCTTGCACCTTGTTTTCTGCTGTTCATTGATTAATATCTGAGTCAGACTGATGTCTGAGAGGCCAACAACAACCCACAAGCAATATTAACCCAATTATGGCTAATCACTGATGGCAGTGTTTCAGGATTGATCTCTTTGTGGTGGGAAATACATTTAGGGCTGCACAGATGGTGTTTTTTAGCATTTAATCCTTGTAAATCTTAGTCCAGGATGTCCTCTGGATATCCAGGTGTGCAGCCCACTTGCTCAAACCTGTGGTGAAATGAGAATTGCAAGGGCAGGCCGTGCATTTATTTAAAGTCTTTGGTATCATGTGATTGTTTTAATTATTGGTAATAATTACAGTGATATAGTCTTGTCTAATTGTTGTTTGTTAAGCAAGTGGTTGTGTCTCAAAGGCAGACAGAGAATTGACAAATTGGTGATTTAATCTCCCCAAAAGTCTGATTTGTGTCACTGATGGCCTTGCTGAAGGGAATTCCTGGTGGAAGGGGTGGGATTTTGGGCAGTGAACCTTTCCTGCTCCACCAGCCTTTAGCAGGATGAGTTTATTGTCAGTTTGGAAGAGCAGGACCCTCAAATTTAAGTTCCTGCCAGCGGCAGGCAGCACCAGAGCACCACCAAATTCTCAATAAATAACCCCATAACTGGGAAAAAAAGAGAAAAAAACACTGCTGGAAGCATCTGGTCCAAATCCCTCTTGTTGTTGTAGCTTGGTGTGGGGAGGCAGCAGAGTGACAGTGAAGGAGCTGAGCTTCCAGCCCCAGCAGAACTGCTGGAAGCTGCGCCTGGCTGATCTCCTCCTGGCAGAGCAGGAACACAGCAGGTGGGATTGGAGCTGCCCTTTGGGTCTCCAGGGATGGGAGGAATGGGATTTACCTCGGGGGGATTGGGATTTACCTCAGGAGTGTTAGGTTGGGGTTGCACTTCTTCCCCAGATAAGAAATACAGTTTCCTTCCTGCTCTCCTGATCTTTTAAAATCGAGTAATTCAGTGAAAAATACATTTACACTGAGATGCATTCCAGTGAAAACCCAACATTCATGTCATAGTGATAAAAACACTGAGCAGGCCAGGACTTTCCTTCTTTTTGTCTCACATTTGCCTTGCAAATTTGCCTTTCCCTCTCCCTTTGCAGCAAACTCCGCCACCCTCACTTGCTGCAGCTGATGTCTGTTTGTCTGTCCAGTGACCTGGAGAGAACTCGTTTGGTCTATGAGAGGGTTCACTTTGGCTCTCTCTACAGCATCCTCCATGAAAGGGTAACTGCAGTGCTTGAATTTCAAATAATTGTTCATCAGAAGTTTAGTGACTACCTCTAACATCTTTCCTGGAGAAGACAAAATCCTCAGTCTGTATCTGAGTTTCTGGGTCTTTTTCTTATTTTTTAAATCGATTTGTCTGTGTTTTATTGTTGTCATTTGATATTTTTCTCTTCTTTTTAAGGTGCTGTTATTTGGTTTGGCGTTGAGAACAAAAAAAAAATGAATTTCCTCCTTTTCCTCCAATAAATTTCACATTTGCTGCCTTCTGCAGCAAATAATAACCATAATAAATAAGAACAACTGTCTCTCACATCAAGTTTAAAGACTTGCCATGCTGATTTGGTGCTTTTGGGGCTGTTTTCCCAGCGTACAGAATTCCCAGTGCTGCAGACAGAGACCATTTTGCACATTTTGCTCCAGATCATCGATGCTCTGCGTTTCCTGCACTCCCGGGGATTTATCCACCGCTCCCTCTCCTCCTATGCCATCCAAATTGTGTCCTCTGGGGAGGCCAAGCTCTGCAACCTGGAGTACATGATAGAGAGGTGAAAAACTTCCTCAGGGCTGCTGGGAAATGAGGGCTTGAACATCCAAAACCTCGTTAAACTGGTGGCAATTAGGTGCCACCAATGAGACAAAGAGTATTTATTTTCATCTCAGTAAATTATTACTGAAATTATCCCCTAGAGACACTGTAGAACAAATTTATATTTTTTTTAGGCTTCCTTTCCAACTAAAGGGTTGTTTGTAAAGCTCATGTTGGGAGAAGTTCAGCTTGTTTTTAGTTCTTAAGCCATTAAAGGAGGTGTTGCTTTCTCCAGAAAATCTTTTGATTTTGAAGTAAATGAAGGCATTTACTTCACATTTCTATTTGCAGACATGCCCTGAACCTTTTATGTGTTAAACTAAAAGCTGTAACACACTCAGGTGTTTAATTCCTAAATATAAACCTTGTAGCTGAATTTGTTGTATGTCCTGATTTACAATTTTTTTCCTTTTTTGCAGCAAGGACAGTGGAGAACACAGTGACCTGACCCGAATTCCTGTCCCAATCCAGCTGTTCCGCTGGTGTTCCCCTGAAATAATCCTGGAGAAGCCTGGGACAGTTAAATCAGATGTTTACAGCTTCTGTGCAGTGCTGCAGGAAGCCTTGACAGGTGAATGCACAGCTTTGGGCTGGGATGGTTTAACTTAATAAATTCTCATTAAAAAATGAACCAGGCAAAAACCCCCCAAATATTAATGACAATAACAAAGATTATTGAGACCTCCTGTAAAATGTGATCAAAAAACTTCAAATTCTGTGGCTAAAGGATGAAATTAATGGTGGATATTACAGACATATAATGGTGTTTTGCTGATTATTTTTCTTCTTCCTACCAGCACAGCAAAACATTCAATTAAGTCTTTTCAGTGTTCAAAACAAGCTTGTGCAGCTTTCATGTGTTTGATCTCTGTGTTAACTTAGAGATAAGTTATTGTTACTGTATTATTATAATTCACTGTTGCTGTTGTTACAGATAATGTCTGTTCTGTTCTTCACTTTGACTATTCTGACAGTGAAATGGGATAAACAATTACTCTAAAAATTAATCCCAATGAAGAATTCAGAGCAGGGTTGTTTGCAGTGTCACTCTCCTCTAGATATTCCTGTCAGCTCCCTTGAAAGCATCTTGTGTTGGAATAACACAGGGAGGAGATGCCAGTGCTTGTTTTGAGTTGTGAATTAGGGAATGGACAGGGAATAATGTGATTTTTATTTTTTTATTTTTTTTTAGATTTTTTTTTCTATTTCCATTAACATTAACATACAGCTGGTGACATAAAGTCTGTACTTGTGTCTTTCAGAGAGCCCTCCATGGAAGGGTGTGGAAGACTCAGCTGTTAAGCAGCTCATCCTTTCAGGGGAGCACCTGGAAGCAGATGTCAGGCTCCCCCTGATCTATTATGAAGTTGTCAAGTCAGGGCTGGAACCCAAACAGAGGAACCGCTCCATGAAACTTCAGGATATTCAATATATCCTGAAAAATGACTTAAAGGTGATTTCCAGCATTCTAATCTTTGATGGATATGCTGTGTCCATTCAGATTCAAGTTGTTCTGCTTCAGTCTAGGGGAAGTGATCCCACACTCTGTTCTGCTCATGGAGCTGAACCCCCTCAGAAGAGCAGGCAGAGGCACAGAACTGTCAAATACAATTGTATTTTACTCCATTTTTGTTTTCTTTGACAGGATTTGGTTAAGTCTGAAAGTGGCCATGCTGGTGGAATACCCAAAGCACAGAGATCTGCTGTTCTTGCAGATGTGAACATCTGCTGGGCATCAGCTTTTAGCTTCCAGAAGAGGACAGTGGAATTCCAGGAAAAAGAGATAAGCAAGGCTGGTGAGTTTCTTGGAGCAGGATGTCACTGTGTCCTTCACGTGTTCCTCAGTCTGAAAATCATTAAAATGGGAGCACTCACAGATTTTATGATGTAGGTGGAAAATAGCAAGCAGTTGGCTTTGGATTTTAGCTGCCAGTAAATTGTTAATGTGGACTCAAGACTCTAAATCTGTTTTGTTCAGGCACAGTTTTCAGCAGAGGTGTCAAATGCTTGCAAATTTGGAATTTCTAAATTGCCAGAATTAACTCCTCAACGTGCCAAAGCAGCACGGCTGTCGGATATGTGGAGAAGTGATTTAATGTTTCAAATGGAATTTTTCAGGTGGCTTTTCTGCCCCCACAGGCTCTGTTTTCCCCAGGGAGAGCAGTGCTGTGGTGGTGCAGGAGGCAGCAGCCAGCGCAGAGCCAGCTGCACAGGACACAAGCCCCGATGTCTCCTCTGAAGTGCAGACAGGAGCTTCTCACTCCAGTGAGAGTGATGTGGATGAGAGCCTGTGCAGCTTTGAGATGAATGAAATCATGGCCAGTTATCCAGAAGGTCCCCAAGACTCCCTGGAAGAAGGACCTGGATTAGGCCACGCTCCAAAGGATGCAGAAAGGCAGCGAAAGGAAGGAGATCAGAGCCAGTGGGGGGATGAGGAGGAAGAGGAATCCCTGGGGTCCAGCATGGGGTTCACTGGAGAGGATGAGGAGGAGGAAACGGAGGAAGAAGAAGAGGAAAGGGTGAGAGAAGCCTCAGCCCTGTCCCAGGTGAGAGGAGATGCTGGCAGGAGGCTGAGCAGCCCTTCCCAAAGCAACCAGCACATCAGCAAGTGCGTCCTTGACGTCAAGATCATGCAGAGCATGGTGCAGCAGGCAGGAGATTGCCTGAGCAGGACAGAGGAGATCCTGGACAGGCTCAATGCCATAGGAGAGCAGAAGAAGCTGCTCCAGGAAAGCAGGATGAATCTGCTTCCTAAGGAAAGTTCTCAAGGAAGACGCTGGAATGGGCCTGATGGGCCTTCCCAAAGTACCAATAAAGCTTTTTCTGGAGTTGATATTTTTTTACACAAGGCTGTAGGTCCACCATCCAGGGACTACATTCCACCACCATTAAGGTGTCAGGCACCAGGCAGAGACTGCTTCCAGGCTGTTCCCAAGACAGCCAAGGAAAGAGAGGCAATTCAAAATGAGAAGTGGAAGAGCAAAATTGCAGCCAGCCGTTGTGATCCAGGCTACAGCAGGGGCAGAGGCCTGGATGATGAAGTGAGCCTGAACCAGGAGGTAAAGTGTTGAGCAGGGGGCCTGGTTATCATTTCTGTGTTCCTCAGCAGGCAAAGAGATGCAGGGATGGGTGGTGCTCAAGAGGAAGGGTGGATCTGTCCTTTAAAAGGTATTTGTGTGTGTTATATGCAGGAATGAAAACAGCCCAGCGGTGCAATTGTAGCATTTCCCCTTTCTCTCTGGTCCTCCCAGGGTAATACTGATCCAGTGTCTCAGGGTGGGGTTAGAATCCAAATCCTGCACTCAAATGGAGATGGGACTCCTGGGAAAAAGGCCAGTGGAGAAGTATTTTTGTTTGTGTTGAGGCCTAAGCTGTTATTGGGAAGGGTTTCTGGATCACTTTCATTATTAAATACATGGACCAAAGAGAAAGAGAGAAATTCAAGTACATATCTCCTGTGGGGATACTCTTGAGTCATCCAGGTCCATTCATCTCCCTGGAAGATGCACATTTTGATTGTCTTCCTGCACCTGAAACCTGCCATAAATCCAGGGCAGATTTTGTTAGGCTGAGGCCTGGAGTTGTCATCCTCTCTCCTGAGCAGAGCAGCTAAAATAGAACTCAGGGTATAAAGTTTGTGCTGTCCTGTTCTTAGGCTACCTCCCAGACAGCTCAGGCAGTAATTAGCAGAATGCCCAGAGTGTGCTGAATCATGGCTTGTTGGACTCATTTCAGCATTTCCTCCCACACGTGGCTGCGAGGTGCCAAAAAAAGTTCAACTTGCAGTGTCAGAGAGGAGCTGATTCACATCCTGCAGCAAGAAGGGAAGAGGAGAAGTGGTGAGTTTTGATCTTATTCATAGAAGAGTTAATTCTGACAGATTCATCTGGAGAGAGACGCTGTCAGAAGGAGGCACATCAGGATCAAGGCTGGTATTAAATGTTCCTCAGTAAGGCAAAAGCCATCTGTACAGAGAGGAGCCTGCTGTGAGTCACTGTCAGCTGCAGAGCTGCTGTGACAGGGCACTTTGTGGTAAAGAATGGTGTTAGAAAAGATTTCACATGCCTCTGGGGTGGAGGTCAGTGGTCCTAAACTGTACCAGTGCCTAAGGAGGGAAATCTGGGAAGATATTAATAGAGGTGGTTCTCCTCTCTGGGCACAGCCTCCTTCAATTCCAAGTATAAATACTTTTAAAGTCATCTCTTTATGTTTTTAAGCATGAGTGGAAAGCACATGTTGAAATTACCTGGCAAAACTTGTGCAGATTCATGTTGGAAAGTGTCTGTCACTTCTTTCAGTGTTTGGTCAAATCAGGAAAACTGTTGAAGTTAAACTTTAAACTTAAAATTAATCCATGATCCATTTGGATCAGAAAGACCTGTTGGTAAAGGTTAGAACAGAAATATTCCAGGTGCTGACATGGTCAGTGAAGGTCAGGCAGTGAACTCTGCTGGGAGAGTCGTTGTTGTCCAGCTCTGATCTGTGATCTCCTCAATAAAACAATCCCCACATCATCCATGGTGTGTTTTGGGAGCTGCAGCATCTGAAGGCAGCTGACAGCTCTGAGGTGCAGAGCTGAATGTCTGGTTAATCTAGAATAGACCTAAATAATTGTCTGTGCTTTCCAAGCTTCTGGCTGCTCAATCTGCTGGTTCTGCTGGGTTGTTAAAAGGCTGAGAGCACACGTGCTCTAATTAATGTTAAAACAACTTGGAGCCTTTTCCTGGCTGGGGAATACTTGACACAATATGCTCGTGCTCTAAAGGAGTTTGTGCATTTCATGATCATTTACTGCAGGTGCCATTCAAAACCAAGGGCTGAATTCTGCAGCAAAAAAAAGAGTGAGAAGAAGAGGGTGATGCAGTCAGGATGGAGGAGTGAGTAAATCAGTGTTAAATCAGTGTTAAATCAGTGTTAAATCAGTGTTAAATCATCATCAATATCAGAAATCTCGCTGCAGTGCAGTGCATTAAACTCAACACACGAGGAGAGGTCTCTGTGCCTGAATTGCTGAAGCTCTCTGAGGTGGTTCTTGGATGGAATCCAAGTGAGTGGGATCCCGTGTCTTGCACATTCTGGGCATAAAATAATCCCAGGCACGTTGGGTTGATGGAGCTGAAGGAATTTCTAGCCTGGTTTTGGATGGTGTGTGGATGCAGGAAGGGCAGGGATGGCAGTGCCCAGTGGATGGCAGCACGGGCACGGATAATAGAGAGTCAGACTAACAAAACCTGTTCCTGGAGACACTTGAGTTAAGCAATTTGTGCAGGTTTTAAGATTTATTTAAAATGGAAGGAAGTGTTCAGCTCTTCTCATGACAAAGGCTGTCGTGCTACCAGCTCTAACATTTCCAAGTCTGCAATGAACCAATTCCAAGGCACAAGGAAACGCAGGGGATGCTTTGAGGGTCTGGATTCTGTGGTGTGGGTCCAGATTCTGTGGTGTGGGTCCAGATTCTGTGGTGTGGGTCCAGATTCTGTGGTGTGGAGTGGTAATTTTGTTCTTTTTGTGTAGCTGAAGTGGAGCAGTTGGCCAGAAGAGCGGTCTCAGGACGGCTGGGGCTCAGCTGTCCGTACCCTGCCAGTGAATGCACGTCTGAAAGTGAAGCAGAAAGTGCCAAGGAAACCTCCCAGCAGGTCCCTGCTGGAGCCCCACACAGCCAGGACCAGCAGAGGTGTGGCTGGCAGCCAGCTGAGGGTGCTGAGTCCTGGGACCTGGGCACTGAGGGTAGAACTGAGTCTGGGGAGAGCGATCTGGAGCCTGCGCTCACGAGTTCCACAGGTGAGGCTGAGAATGAAAACTCTGCTCTCTTTTTGTCTCCTTCCATTTCCAGTCAGATTTCAGCTGCTGTGATTTTTTTTTTTTTTTTTTTTTACAAGAATTGTCCATTTTATCTTCCAGAGTTTTGCCCTCAGAGCAAGTCAGTCACTCCTTGATGGGCATAAATAGAGATAAGATGAGTATTAGGTGTTAATAGGTGGAGGAAAGGAGCTTGGAGCCTTCATCATCACTGATTATTGTTATCAGCATGAGAAACCCAAAGCTTTCAGACCCTTGAGTGTGCTTTCACACTTTCATTTCTTCCAGTCTCACCACACACATCTGCTTTTACTCTTTTTCTTTTTTTCTGGAGCAACTTAGTAGGTAAAGCTTTTGAAAAAGTTCTGGACAAAGGAACAGGGCAAGGTTCCCCTGCTTAGATTAATTAATGAGGTGAGCATTTAAATGTCATTATTCCTCCGTGTTCCTGACAGACAATTAGTGTCACTGTCTGCTCTCATTGATATTCCAGCAGTGCCTCAGATCACTCACTTCATGTCTTTGTTTTGGTTTTTTTTTTTGCTTAATAATTTTGTTCCATTCTGACATCCTAGGGAGGAGCTGCCAGTCCCCAGCACCAGATGAGCAAGCAGAGTCTGGAACAGCCATTCCTGAGAGTTCAGTCCTTCCTCAGCAAGCTGAGGATCTCTCTAGGGTATGTACAGAAATCCAAGGAATTTAGTGGCAGCTGCTTCTCTGTGGAAAAGTTTAGCCTGGTGTTGCATCCTGAGCTGATCTGAGGAACAATTCCCCTCCTCCTTCCCCCTTTTTATGGTTACTTTGTGTTATAAACAAAGGTAATGCAAGGAGCAGGACGTGGGTTGAAAGCCAGTGAACAAATTAAATAGAATTTCAGAATTTCAGTGTTTTTTCTTGGCTGAAATATATATTTTTTATTAATAGAGAGTGAGATCATCTCAGGTGATGATGTCTTTCACAGGGACATTCAAGGGAATTACATGGTTCTCTTAACTCACCTCCTGATGTGACTGAAGAATTCTTCACTCCTGATTATTTCCTTCCTCCTGCTCTTGAGGGAAGGTCAGAAGCAGAGGTAAAAAGAACATTTTTTTGGACATTGGCTACACAATGTGGTTTAATTTTGCTCTCATTTGATTTGAAGAGAGCTGTGGAAAATAGGAGATTTTTTTCATTATTATTCTTTTCTTTTGAAATAGTACCTGCAAATAAAGATTTAGGTAAGAGTAATTAATCAATTAATCTCCATTGATTTCTGGAAGATGCAAAACTTTTCTATTTTACTGTTAAATCCAATCTGGGCTGTTTGATGAGGAGCTCCTGAAAAGTTTTTCTCTCCACTCATTATGGGGAACATCATCCTGTGAGGGCTGTCCTGCCCTTTGCTGCTGCTCTGTCAAAAATTGAATTAATTTCTTTTTTGCCCCTTTCCAGACCTCAAATTTTGAGGGCAAAGCAGAAGAAGTTTGTGCAGGATTTTTACAGAAATTACCTGGAGATGCAGCATCAGGAATTCAGGCTCCAGGTAAATGTCCTTTTCCTTGAAGCACTTGTGGGTCAGGGACATGGAATTGTTGCATAGAAATTTTTGCCAGCAGCTTTCCTGTCACAAGGCTGGGCCTTCATTCTTCAGGCTCAATTGATCTCTTATTCCTCATTATTTCTGGGAAGGTTCAGGACATTTAGGATTTTGGTTTGGGCATTGCAGTGCCTGAAATGATTTCAGATGCAGTGTTTATGTACTTTGCTGTGTTTCAGTTAAAAAGCCAAAACAAAAACTTGTTTGAAACCTTTTTATTTTTACCCTGGGGCTAAGTTTAATCTTTTTATGCAACTTGCTGTGGTGCTGGAAACTGAATTAGAGTTGTATTTACACATTAATATTCTCATTGCTGGGAGGATCTTGGGCTTAAAAACAGTGAGAGCTGACAGAGTGCGTGTGCAGAATAATGGAAGAATCATTGTTTCCTTACTCTGCTGTCTCTTTTAGCTCAAATTTGTAAATGTTGTGATATTCCCCAGTGCTTCAGTGCCTGTCTGGCAGCTGTGCCATGTTTATGAAAATGCATCTTTAAAACACATTTGTCTCTCGATAACAACAAAGGTCGCAAGAACTCAGACAAAAAAAAATATAATAAAAAAAAATTTAATAAAGTCACAATTTCCTGTTCAATGAGTTGTTTTGTTTTCTTTTGTACTTGCAAAAGCCAATAACAGGGAACATTTGTTATTTGTATTCAGGAGGAAAAATACTATTCTGCAGCACAACACCACAGAGCAGTGGCAGTAACAAGCTGGGAGTGAATCAGCTGAGCCAAATGCCTGGAGCCAGGTAGAGAAACTCATTTTCATTGTTCCTTCAGGCATAAATTAGCTTTTAAAGTGTGCTCTCTTCATTAATTCTGCTTATATATCTAATATTCAAATAAGATGCCAGTGATGGTTTTTAATGATTATCTACATAACTCAGCTCCTTGCTAAGGGAATATGAAAAGGGCTTTTCACAGGTCTCAAGGGGTTTTGTCTTTTTGCAGAGTTTGGTGGGGTTTTTTTTGCCTTAATGAGGGAGCTAAAATAAGAAAAATAGAAAGCCATGTACATATCACAATTCCTTTTCCACTGATAAACCACAGCCTGAAATGGAGCAAAGATAATTCAAATGAAGGCTTCAGTCATCTGCTTTAATTCTGTTGTGCTTTGGTTGTGGAGCTGGAGTGCCATGAAATCCTGCCTTTCCCAATCCCAGGGGATGAGCCCAGTGCAGGAATGTTCACTGGATCTTGCCTGGGGGTAACATCAGGTTTGGCACTCTTGGAGATTTGGCTGTCTCTGAAAAACAGGAGGGGTTTTTGTCCTGTAAATTTTGTATTTTACCAGCATGGGGAGAATTTGGCCAGAGCTCTGTGACTGTCAGGGCTGGGCTCCCTCCTCCCCACACAGGAGCTGAGTTCCCTGGGCCAAAGGGAGGCACCAGCAGTGGAAATCACTCAGCTTTAGGATAAAAAAAGAATGTTTTTGGTTGCTCCCTTGACTCAGGAACTTTGGCAGCAGGACAGAGGGGATGTTGCTCTCTGAGCATCTGCCTAATCCTCTTTGACCTTGGGTGGGCTTGGCATAATCTGAGACAGATCAAAGGATGATGAAACAATGGAGTGGTGTGGATTCCTAGATTTTGGGTTCTTTTATTTCATTTCAGTTTTGTTCTGGAGCTGCAAATGTCGATTAAAAGTTTTAACAGATCCTTAATCTGTTTAAAATTACACTTTTTACCAGTCTCCACCTTCTAAGGTTTTAAGCAAAAAGTGTTTATGAGCTGCAGTCCACCTCAGAGAGAAGGTAGTGCTTAAACTTCCTGAAAGGAAGGAAACCAAATCCTTCTATTTCCATAATTTTCTGAGGGTGAATATGACCTTTCCTCCCTCATTTCAGTGTGGATGCAGCACGAGAAGCGACACTGTGGGAGCCACAGGAAGAATGCCAAGAAAAAGATGTGTAAGAGCCACATTTTACAGCAAAACTTCAGCAGATTGGTCATTAACTAAAGAATTTTGTGTTGGTGCAAGACAGGGAGATGAACCAGACCAAGAGAAAACTCCCCAGAGTATTGAGAGTATTTTCCTGTGAAAAGTTGTGAGATTGGTGTAAAAGAGTTGTCCTTAGTTGGAAATATTTTCATATTCAGAAGTAATTAACTTGCTGTTAATCTGGGTGTTCTTCTTCCCATTAAAGTGTGAGGATTCCTCGTTCCTTCTCTCCATATGGCACAGGGGAAATAAAATCACTTTAAAGAGCAAATTGCTTGTGTGGAGCCAAATAAATTTTATTACAGAAATAGCCCTGTGATTTTCAGGGGAAAAAAAAAAAATTAGCAGAATATGTTTATGACTCAACTAATGAAGTTAATTTATTTTTACAGCTAATGGAGATTTGCATAAAATTACTGATTTACAGGAGGTGTCTGTTCTTTTCTTGGCCTTTGAGGACGATTTAATCCAGGGTGTATCTCCTCAAAATTTGATCAATTTGGATTGCATTTTTTTCACTTGGGGGTGTTTCAGTGCCTGTGCAGATCTTCAGCAGTCTCAGTTTATCATTCTTTTAAATGCTCCCAAGACCTACATTTAGTCTTAATTAATGGCTCATTAAATTTTGTTAACCCTTGAGGTTTTCCCTTGGCTTTGGGGAATTTTTCTGCCTTTTGGTTCACATTTGGAGTTCCTGCCATTTCTGGAAGCAGCTTCCTGAGCTGGTTTTATAGAGGATTATTTAAAAAATCCTGGAAAGGAAGGGGAAGGAAATAATTAACCTTTTCTGCCTCTGCAACATTCCTGAGGATGGTGATTTTGGGCTTTCCAGTATTCCTGTGGGAAGTTTCAAAGGGAACATCTCCCTCCATTCCAGTGAACTAGATAACACTGCACAAAATTAAAATTTCAAGACCCTGAAAATAGCAGGATCTGGTGATTCACAGGTGCAGGAAGTGGCTATTCTAACTGTCAGAACATCTCTCAATAATTCAGATCAGTGGCAGATATTCAGGATTTGTCCAGCATCCCCTGTGAGCAGAACTTCCAGAGGGGTGTGGAGTGTAAAACACCCCGGCTGAGCCGCGCTCCCACCAGTGTCAGCACCCCCCTGGGCTCAGGTAATGCAGGGAGGGGAAAAAGAGGATTCACAGGGAATGATTTCTCCTCTCTGTACCAGCCAGACCTTTCTGCCAGGATTTTTTGATGTAAAAACCATCAAGGTGAATCATGGGTGCTCCATTGACACTGCAGAAATGTCAGGCTTGCAATGAGTAACCACAATAAATGCTGTTCCCGTTGTTTGAAATCTCATTCTCCAACAAAGACATAGAATTAAAGGAGAATTCACAGGGACACAGCTGAAAAAGTCACTGCCTGAAAGGTCCCTGGAAGACACTGGCAGCCTTCATAAATCAGAAATTAAGTCATTCATGTTTGAACTGATCCACGTGAATTTTAGCATTTTAAAGGCAATTTCATGAGCACTCAGTGTGGTTTGAGTGTTGCTAGCAAGTTAAATAATACAACAAATGTTTGTTGCACTGGAGTGCTTAAGAGGAGTTGAACTAACATTTGCTTTGTGCTTCATTAATTTGGTGTAACACAGTGGCTGGAATTTCTCAGCTGGCAAAGTTTTGTGTGAGGTGAATCTCCTGGGTTTTCAGTTTGGTCTTTCATGGGTAAGAGTTTCTCAAGAGTTTCTTGTGCAGGTGCCTGTTCCCTTTAAACTTTATTCTGCTTCTGTTGAAATGTGATAAACATACAAAATTCCAGAAATAATTCTCCAGCTTTGCTGTCCTTTCTTTTTTTTCCCGTTTTTTTTTGTTTTTTTGTTTTTTTGTTTTTTTTTTTTTTTAATTCTAGGGGAAAGATTTCCATTAGCCTTTGAGAAATACAAACACTGCCGTGAATTTTCTTCAGATTCTTCCTTTTGTGCCTCTCAAGAAACCTCCTCCACAGTGTTCAAGACTTTCACCACAGCCTGTGAAGGGGACAGGAGCATGGAAATTCCAGTGGTGGCTCCAAGAGTTTTCCCATTTGGACTGAAGGAGCCTGTAAGTCAGAAAACAACTTAGGCCAGGAGTTTCTTTAAATGTTCTTTTAATGTTCCTTAAAAATATTTTTGACAATACTTTTCACAAAAATAAATGCAAGCAGAGAAATGCTTGTAGGTCTTTGTGAGTATTTTGGAGTCCTGGCTCTGTTGATAAAGTGGGAAAAGTCCTGTTTGATTTCAAGGCAGTGTTGCCACTGATTATTCAAAGATTTGGGTTCCTTTCCCTTGTAAATGTTGGCCTCTCTCAGATTGGCCCTTCCCTGCCCTCCATCCCTTCTCTGGCTGTAAGGAATTTCCATTTCCCAGCCTCTGGAATCTTGGAACACCAGAGTGATAAAAACCTGCGAAATCTTGGGCTGAAGGAGCCCTTGGCTCAGGGCTTTGTCCTTTTTCTGCACATAAAATGTTCCCAATCTCATCAGTTTTGTTGTGTCAGAACCCCTCCCTTTGGAGTGCAGAGTTTCCAAAGTCACTGCAGCGATTTCCAGGGATCCTTTTGGCACTGAAGGTGTTCCTGAGCCACAGCATTACCTCAAATTGTCTTTGCAGACAGTTTGGTATAAGATATTTGCCTTTTCACCTTTGTTAATGTTTCCAGTGCTGGGGCTGTCGTTCAGAGCTGGAATCAGAGTTTGCTCAGGCAGGGCAGCAGTGAGTGCTCATTGTGCAGCTGACCTGGCACAGGCAGGTCTGTGCCACCCTGCTCCTGTGCCACAGCATTTGGAATTCATTACACTCATTACAGGGCAAAGCTGCCCTGAGTGGCTCTGCTGATGCTGTCACTTCTTGTCCAAAACCTTATTCTAGAATTAAGTGCATATTTCCATTTTGAGGGCAGTGGGGATTGGCCTCTGGTTACAAATTCTTAATTTTGGGGGGCTCTTCTGATTAACAGATTTGTCTGGCTTTAATAATGAAGGATTCCAGCAGAGAATGGGAACTGAAGAAGTCTTAGAACTGTCCAGTCAGAAAATTCCCATCCAATTATCCATTCAGAGTGTGGAAATAAAGATTATGTAGCTGATGGTAACTCACAGCTAAAATAAGAGTGCACAGCAGCCTAAGCAAAATTTTTGACACATCAGTCTTACTCTGTTTTAATATTCTGGATTGATTTAAAAGATTAGTTTAAAATTTATTGGTCAGCTCAGGCTTTAATTGAAGGTTCTACCTAATTTTGGATTTAGGATGTTGAAGGGGAGGATTGAAGATCAGCAATTTTTCAATTTATCTTCTTGTGTTTCATTCTGTTTGATATCACACAGGTTGGGTTGCCACCAGTTGCTTCATCCCTGAGAAACACCAGGCAGGAACATGGTAAGTCTTTTATCCCAGCCCCAGCCAAAATAAATTGTTCAATAAACAGAGAATTGTGTTTGAAAGGAAATACAGCAGTCTATTAATTATTTTTCATTTTTTCCCCTTCTTCTTTTGCTCCTGGATGTCTCTTTTAGAGGGATAAACAGCTTTGCACTCAGCCATGTACTGCTGGTGCTAATTAGGTTATGGATTTTCTGTTTGCACCTGCAGACTAAGAACTCTGACCTCCAAATCAACCTCTGTTTGAAGTGTAAATATTACAGGCCTCAAATTTCTGATACAGCATTGGGAGCTGAATGCACAAGTCTGGCTTGAAGTAATTTTTCCATTATGGAATTATTTAGGGAAATTTGATAAAATGTGAATGAGCCAGGCTTGTGCAGGGTGTTAAATGAAATATGTAAGCAAGATGCTATCAGAGTGTAAGCCTGTGTCACAGTTATTAAGAATTAATCACTGATAATTAACTAGATTTTTTTTTCCTCTGTCTCAGCACTCTCAGAGCCCCTCTCCATTGATGAGCTGCCTCCACCAGCCCAAGAGCTGCTGGATGAAATTGGTAAGAGGCACTTTACCCCAAATGGTGGGAGGCTTTCCAGCTGTGCTCAGTCAGGATTTCTCCCAGACCATTCACTGGCAAAATACACCAGAGCTTCCAAATTAGTTGCAGTCAGTGATTAGGAAGTT
Organism: Parus major; assembly: GCF_001522545.3. Classification (NCBI taxonomy): domain Eukaryota; kingdom Metazoa; phylum Chordata; class Aves; order Passeriformes; family Paridae; genus Parus; species Parus major. The sequence goes on along the minus strand of NC_031787.1, from coordinate 6,917,181 downwards.
GGGCATCAACAGCTTAAATAACTGGCAGTTCCTGGAGCATCTGCATTTCTCTGAGTGGTTCCTTGCTGCTGCTGACAGCACACTGAGTGCAGGTGGAGTTTAACACAGAGAGGAATTTGTGTACACTGAATTTTTCAAAGGTGTCCTGGAGCAACTCGTGTTCCTCATTAGAGGAGGCAGCTGCACCCCCCAGGTGTCTGTGCAGAGCTCAGTGATTTACATTTCTTTTTGTGTTCACACACCTCTCCAGTCAGAAGGTGTAAAAATGCTGTGTGGTTTTCACAGGGAGGGTGTTGGAGAAGGGTTTGCTTTGCTTATCCATCATTAAGCTCTTCCTAAATTAACAGCAGACATTGGGATAATTAAAATGTCCATCCTGACCTTATTTCCTCGTTCACCAAAACAAGAACCCATGGAGATCATCATCAGTGATGCCATTAATGATGGCATTAATGATGCAGTTTGTGGGTTAAGATATGAAAGGATTATAAATCATGTACAAGTTTTCCTCTAGGGCTGGATAAAGTTTTATGGTACTTTAGTGTATAGTCAACCTAGATCAATATGGAAATAATGCTGTTTTTTAACAGAACACTTAAAGCAGCAAGATTCCATCACTCCAGACTCGGAAGGGATGGGATTGCAAGACTCCAGAGCACAAGTGAATGGTTTGTTGCTAACAGTCCCAATGTAGAGATTAAAAATAGAGAATTCCTTTTGCCTTGCTGCAAAATGCCTCTGAGTTCTCTCTGCACACGTCACTGTGTGTTCAGCTGTAACAATAAACTGCAGTTTTTAGCTTGGTGCCCCCACCAGTGTTTGCTGCCTTTCCCTGTGTGTTCCCTCTGAAGTCCACGGGGAGCTGCTGTGGGAGGTTTGCAGGTCTAACCATGAGAATTAATTTTATTATGCCACTGTAGCTTGTGCTGTGTTCAAACACAGGTGACAACACCCACAGGAGGAGAGGTGGTGGGCAGGTGATGTCAAATCCATTGAAGTTTCCATTCTGGGAGGGTGATTCAGTTCAGAAAGTGGCCAGTGCACCCTAGCTGTTAATGTTCCTAATTCTCCAGCATGAAATAATGCCTCTGATTTCATAGAGTAAGAAAATAGCTTCCACTGGGGTAATGAATATTGTATTTCCTGCTCTGTTACAAAGACAGCAGAGTGGTGAATCTTTGTGCTGCTGCAAATGCAAATGGTGCTAAGTGGGAATCATTTTTAGATGTACAACAAGTCGTGTCAGAGGAGCAGAAAACCTAAATGTTTATAGGCTGTGCTTTTTTTTTTTCCCTCCAGTGAGTCACAAAGTGAGCAGCAGTAAAAAAAAAAAAAATAAAGCAGACAAAAAAAGGAAAAAAAAAAAGAAAAAAGGCAGAACATGAGTTAAGTCTGTAAAAAGCTAAATAGCACAGTCACTTGAGAATGATGCTGGCACACGTTTGGTTATCCTACAGCTTTGTTAAGTCTTTTCCTGAGGGATGGAAGTTCATTGGAGCTTCTTGTTTTTAGGGGGAGAGGACTGCAGCAGGCTATTGCTGGCTGCTCAATCACTGTGGTTTTCTTGTATTTGCATAAAGCACAGCTATTTCAGACTCCCATTTCTTGTGGCAGCCTCGTGCTTCCTTTTATCACAGCCCAGCAGAAGGGGCTGAAATATTCCCCAATAGCCTAAACCTAAATTTAACCCCATCACCATGAATTTCCAGATGTGAAAATTCACCATGGGATGCCCTTCCCAGCCCCTGGAGTCTTTCACTCCACCCTAAGCCCAACCCTCACCCTGATTTCTGTGGGGAACAGAACTTGCTGATAAGTCTTTGAGGGGAAATCACTGGATTTTGATCAGTAGACAAACCAAGATGACATGCTCAGGTTTCCCTTGGATTTCTCTCCCATATCTGGGATTGGAAAAGGAAAGATTAAAGATTCATTTCCACATGCATTTTTCATTTCAGTGGGAAACAAAATGTTGAGTCCTGTGAATCTGGAAATGTGTTGGAGTGAAATATTTATCTGGGCCTTGCTGCTGGCCACTTTTGGCTGCAGATAATGGGATTTTGTTCATCTGGTAAAAAATCAGACCAATGAGAAAAGAGTGACTGAGAAGTGGGCAACTGGAAATTTCCCAAGTGTAGCAGAGAAAACAACATTTTAATGTCTTTATTATCTTCTTTGATACTAAAATCTTGCTGTTTATATGAATAGCTCCTGATCAAGTTACAATGGAAAACAGAGAGTCAGGAAAAGAATCTGAGAGAAATGAGAAGATAAATCAGAGTTTATGGACTAAGGAGTCATTTAATCAAGCAGAGGATACAGAAAGGTATGAAAAAAGATGGGAAGGCATGTTTGGCTTTGAGTTACAAAGACTTAGAATTTTAGCAAGATTCAATGCTTACAGAAAACCTTCAATACCCTTTTGACTGTTTTATTTGGAAATTTGCAGCATGAACCTTGTCACCACTACTTAGAAATCTTTTATTTAACAGGGCTCACTCCAGTCTGGATGATATTTTGGAAAGAATGCTCCACGCAGTTCCTGGAGATGAGGAGATCCAAGAACAACCTCAGGGACACACTCTTGGGTGAGCTGATAATTTATATTTGTGTTCAAGGGTTTATTTTGTGTGGTGTGTGCAGATCTGTGCAGGACTTTTCAGAAAATGGGCTGTGACTCCTTAGGGAGTGGAGTGTCAGGGAACTTGCCTGGAGGCATCATTGTGAACTCTCCTACTAAATTGAGAGGGAAAAGAATGATTTGTTAATACAATTTCCTGTAGGTGGAAAGCAAATAATTCAACAGGCTTGGAAGGCAGTGCTTGGTCTTCACAGAAATCAGAGATAATTTGACAGAATGGGGGAATTTTTTGAGACAGAGAAAATGTGCATGAAGAAAACAGAGTCATGAAAGCTCTTTATAAAGAAGAATTTGTGAAAATGGTTGTGCTTTCATGGCAGTATATTAGAGAATTTGAAGAACATGGCAGAAAACATCATTTTAAGGAAAAGATTCATATCCCAAATAACTTTTTTTCCTCTTAGAACTAGAGATCAGAGCTCAGTAACTCTGAACAACTCCACAGTGAGTGCTCATAACTTGTCCCTAACTCTATCTCGCTGAGGAACTCAAGACATTCTTGTGTTTGGCATCACAATTTTCTGTTTCATCCTGTTCAAAAATAAAAAGAGAGAGGATGATATAGAAAACTCTGTCATTGAAGGGCTGCCAGCCTGCAGGATCCAGAAGATGCTGGAAGGAAGAATGGAGTAGAGGAGAGTGGAGCCTGGGCTGGAGGCAGAGCACCAGGAAGCTGTGCAGGGACTTCAGCAGGTGCTCTTTGTCTGTAGAGCTGCTGGATGCACCCAAAGTTTGAAATGTTCCAAATCTCTGGTTACTTTTGAAAATATTGATGGTGATTTTTAAATGTAGAAGCCTGGGGATGTGACAATACTTGTCTTTGGACAGCATTAGCAGCTGTGCCCCTGGTTTTTGTCAGAGCTCCACTGCTGAGCTGGGATTGGGCTTCAGGGACTGAAACCAGGATTGGTTTCTGATCACCACGAGGGTCCTGGGCTCTGATTCCAAATGGGGCTGAATGAATCAGGCAGAGAAACCTGTAGCTCTTGATTCACTTGCTGTCTCTGGGGTGTTGTGTGGCTTTCATGTTCTGAACTGAATTTCTCTGCTTTTTTAGACCAGCACCCCAAAGATCAGAAATTCCACCCCCATCAGTGGCTGACTCCAGCTCCACCCTTCAGGTGAGACTCTCTGTGAGTTAAACTGGAATTGTGCTGGAAATTTATGTGTGGCATGAGCTGCATTCCTGTTTTCCATGAAAAAGAAGCACTATGAAATCCCATTCCCTTCATCTTGTTTATATGATTAAAAACAACCCTTTTCTTCCTCTTTTTTTTTTGTTTTTGTCCCCTGCAGGATAATTGTTTTGGATGAGAACTCTCTCCATGATTAAAACAGAGAGTGAATAAATTCTACACATCACCTGCTTGCTGCTGCTTGCACAGTGTTTAGTCTGTGAATTACAGCCCTTTTTGGCCACATAAACACCTGTAAAGCTCAGACTTCCTTTAAGTGCAGCAGCAAATTTTGAAGAAAATCTAATGCTGTGTGTTCTGATATGGTTTGTACTGGTTTGATGCCACTGTTGCATGCACAGGCAGTGTCAGTGTTGCAAAAGTGAACTGTTTTTTTTTTACTGTCACATCCTTATGAAACTGGTTTTTATTCTGCACGTGCTCATTCTCATAAGCTAAAGAATTTATTGCTCTGTTGCATTATGCAGTTTTCACATTAAAGACAAAATGATTGTAATTCTGTGGGCTGCTGGTGCTGCTCAGGCACTGAAATGTTTCCATGCTAGAGTGTTACAGCCCATGTAGTGTCTGTTTTTCCTTGCTCATTAAATTTAACAAGGTAATTTCTTGTTTTCTCTTTACTTAGTGCTTTTGTGATCTAGTGTTGAACTGATTTGACTGATTAAAGGGATTAATTGCTGTGCAAAAAGCTAATGAGGAAAAGGCAGTGTTCTCCAGAGATTGCAAGTGCAGCAATATGTTCCCTGCCAGCATCAGACAAGAATGTGAAAAAAAATGTGGTTGTTATGAAGATACCTGATGTTTAATTCAACCACATTTTTGGTAGGACTCATAAAAAACAACAACAACAACAACAACAACAAAAAAAAAAAAAACAACAAAAAAACCCTAGATATAATTGAGTTTGGATTAGAATTTTGATAGGCACAGCAATTTCATATTTAACAGATTTTTTTTGGTGATAAATACAGTTCAAAGTGCAGGAGTGAAGGTTGTTCTGTTCCCTGACAGACACACAGGGCTTTGAGCTGGTTTTGCACATCTGGGTGGGTCAAGTTTTGCATCTTCATTCCTGTTTTTGCAGGGAAATGCTCCAACTCTGTACCTGTTAATTTGGTTTAACAACGTTAATAAAAGTTTCCAAGGTTATTGTGTTGCCATGTGGTTCTTTCTCATGAAAAATGAACCATGAGGTTCATTTTTTGGGTTGTTTCGTTGGGTTTTTCACTTGTTTTTAACGCTGCTTCCCATCATCAGACCATGATACAACCAGGTACTGATAGAGCTGCTCCAGGGAGGATGCTGCAGAGCTGAGGGAGCTTTCTGAGGAAAGATCAAGAGAAAATAAAAATATTTGATGGTTTTGTCCTGTTGTGACAGTGACAGAGCTGGAGCAGAAGCGCCTCAGGATAAGTGAGGCCTAGAACAGGCCTCACCCTGGGCTGTGACACAGTTCTGTCCAAAAAAAGGTTTAATCTTTTCTAACCCAGGCTTGTACCAATGTGGATTCTCTGTGTGGGACTTCTGTGCTCCAGGCAGAAGGGTTTTTATTCCTGACAGGAGCTGCTGGAACAAGATCCTGCTCCCCATGGCCCTGAGGCTGTGTTACCTGCAGGGATAGAGTGCAAAAGTTAAATTGCAAATTTTTATTGTGTGATCCTCGGTGGCTTGTGCCTCCTAGCTGAGGGTCATTCCCTCTCAGTTTGGGCAGTGTTTTTGTTGTGTTTCAGGCTTATTCAATAACATAAAAAGTAGCTAAAGCCCATGGGGCTGCAGCAGTGTGGTGGAACAGCACATGAGTGTTTTCACATGCACAGAATTATCAATCATATTGGGCTGCAACATGTAAAATCTCAGCTTCCTGCATTTCTTGTTCTATTTTATCTGTGGGACCAAATGGTGAGCAGACTGTGAACTGTTTCCCTATCTTTTTTTAATCTTACTGTGGAGAATTTTTATTTCTGTTGGTGCAGGGCCTTTCAAATAGCCCCATAGCCTGTCTGATCTCCTTATCGGGGCCAGAACAGAGATTGCAGTTTCTCAGCTGCTTGTACTTTCCCAGATTTAAGTTTAGCATGGATGTAAATCATCCTGATAATATAAAGCACGGACACAAAAGCTGTAATTAACAGGAACAATTAAACAGGGACCAGTGCAAGACAGCAGAGGAGATCAGAGGGGCCCATCTAATGCTGCTTTTCCCAGAGAATGAAAGCCCAAATAATTAAATTAAAACAGTGATACTGAGCTGTTCTAATTCCTCTCTGAGCTGTGTGAGCTGAGCTGTTCTGCACAGCAGGAGAGAGGGAGGCTGGCACAGGGATGGGGATGGGTGTCCTGTCCCCTCACTCCAGGTCATGGAATCATGGAACAGTTTGGGTTGGAAACTACCATAAATATGATTTAGTTCCACCTCTCTGCTACCTTCCACTAGACCAGGTTGCTCCAGCATGTTTCATTCTTTTGTACTGGGCTGGTTTGGGGATTTTTGATTCATTTTTGGTTTGAAGCAGAGATTCTCAGATTGTGGAAAAAGAAAAAAACCCAAACCCTCAGTCTCCCAAATCTCATCATCCTCCATGGCAGTGCAAATTTCTGGGGTGCCTGGCTGTGGATCACCTCATTTTGAAAGCAATTCAAAGGTTCAGGATCAAAAATCTATAAGGCAGCTCTGAAGGCAGGCAGGCTTTTTTAGAGATGGAGGAATTGGGTGAAACCCAGTTTCAGCCAAGTCCTGCCTTCAATATCACCTTTAGAAGCCTTTCCTGGGCTCCTGAATGACAGAATCTGCCTCCAAAAACAGAAGTGTGATTGCAGCTGGGGTAGATAAACAGTGTGGTTTGAGATTTAAGATGAGGTGTGAAGCCTCGTGGAGGTTTTTTTCTCTTTTATTTTATCCTTACAGGCTTTGGCATCTTTTGTTTGCTGCTTGTGGGCAGTGCCACCTCTGCTCTGCCTTGGGGCCCATTACCATTTGTGTTTTCACCCTTGCTGGGAAATCAATGGGTTCAGACCTTTTATTGCCTTAACTCTAAAAAAAAAATTAACTTTGCATCTGTTTTTCCTCTGGCTTTCTGCAGTGATGTTTGTGGCACTTGCCACGAAGGGTGTGCCAGCTCTGGTGGCAGGAGGTGATGTGTTTTCTGTCAAACCCTCTATCAGCCAATGAAACAGATGAACTGCTCAGTATTTATTAGTGTTTATTAACACAGTTGGCTCTTAAACATTCCTGCTGGATTTTTGCCAGATTTGCAGCATCTCCCTGAACTTCACAGCAGGACCAGACATTGCAGACAGGGCTTGGTCTGTCTGGGGATGGTGACAGATCATTTTCCACCTGACTCAGGGCCAAACAGAAATCTGGGATGTTGTGCACTGAGGAGAAATTACTGTTCATTTTTTATTTTGTGTTCTTGAAAGGCTCCAAGGTGAGGGGCTGGGAGGGAGGGGGTTCTTTAGGAGAGTGGAGTAGTGATAATTACAGTTTCTCCCATGATGGGATGGCTCCTCGCCTACAAGAAGACACTGTCATGTCTTTTTTTGTTTGTTTGTTTTTTGTTGGGGACCCCTCCAACCTCTGAAATCCCCCCACCAGCTCCACCCTGAGCCCCTCTGTGCTGCTGTGGGTGGCACAGGCAGATCCTGGAGCTGGCACTGGTGCAGGCAGGATGTGGCAGCTGTCACACGGGGTGGGATGGTGTCACCTTGTTCCTCAGCCCCTCTGCAGCACCCTGGGGACTGGGGGCAGCTGGAGAGGTTTTCCCCATCCCTCGGGGGTGGTAACCACAGCACAGCATTCCCAGCAGGCAGCTCTGGAACTGGGCAGGGAAGGAAGGGGCAGGTTATTTGTGGCAGCAGAAATTCAGTGTCACCTCAAGATTCAGCAGGTTGGATGCTGGTTATATTTTGGGAAAGATCTCTGTCTATTCCCAGCCCAACTCTGCAGTTTATGAACAATAAAAGTTTCATTCTGTTTGCTTTGTACCTTCAACGAGCAGCTTGTGATCCAACATTAAGTTGCCTGACCCCATAAAACCATGGAAGCAGAAAATGAGCTCTTGTTCAGTCTCACAGGCTCCTCCCTCCCTTTCCATTTTATTCCCCAAATCCTTGCTGCTTACACAGCAACCCTGGGTGACACACAGTGACCACACTTGCAAATAGGATAGACGGTTCCTCCAGGATTTTTGGGCCTGTCAAGCTGTTCTCCAGCACCCCCAGTGAAGCTGTGCTTTTTTTTGGAGCTTTCTCACCTGTTTGTTCATGAAGACGTAGATGATGGGGTTGTAAACCGTGGCTGTCTTGGAGAAGTAGGAGGGCAGGGATGCCAGGGCTGGCTGGATGACAATGTCCTTGTTGGTGGCCACCACCAGTGCAAAGGTGGTGTAGGGCAGCCAGCAGGTGAGGAAGGCCACCACCATGGCCACCACCATGCGTGTCACCTCCCTCTCCGCCTGCTGCGTCGTGTCCGACTCCTGCTGCTGCGCCGCGGCCTGCGGGGAGTTGGGGAGAGAGGGAGGTGCCTGTCAGCAGCTTGGAACAGCACTTCCATCCCTTGGGAGCCCTGATGGCAGCGCCAGGAGGTGCCAGCTCCTTTGGCTGTCCCCAGATCCTGCCCTGAGGCTCTTCATCCCGATGGAGACGCTTTGGGAACGGCGCGCACTTACCGCCCGCAGGGTCAGCAGCAGGTTGGTGTAGGAGAAGAGGATCAGGCTGAGGGGCATCACAAAGCAGGTGACAAACAAGGCCAGGATGTAGCTGCTGTTGTTGCTGCCACCCGTGTACCAGTTGGGCCCGCAGGAGGTTCTCAGGCCTGGAATAAAGGTTGGGGATGAGCCTAAACCAGTTAGGGCCTGGATCAGGGCTCAAGGATGGGCTCCAAAACAGCCGTGCCACCCAAGCACCGCTCACTTTTCCATCCCCAAGGGCCTGGAGATCAGCCACTGGGGTTTTTGGCTGGCCAGGTGCCCTCTGTGGTTTGTTGTGGAGTTGTGCCAGGCCCTGACAAGGACAGCTTTGGGCTGGGTGTGCACTGGGTGCTGCTCCAGCAGGGAGAGCAGCTCCTGCCTCCAGTGAGAACGCCTGCAGAGTGTCCTGTGCTGGGGAACTTCCAAAGAACAGCCTCAAGGGGAGGAGTGTTGGCTGAGCAAGCAGGAGATATTAACAGGAGCTATTAACCCCTTAAACTCCAGCACAGACACTCTCCAGCTACCCCGGGCTTCAAACCAAGACGCAAGAAGACAAGAGAGCAGAGTCTGATGCACATCTCCCCTACCTTCAGGCACGTAGCTGCTCCAGCCCAGGAGCGGTGGGGTTGTCCAGAGCAGGGACCAGCCCCAGGTGAAGGCACAGCCGCTGGCAGCGTGCCGGTGCTGGAACCGAAAGTCTCTCAGGGGTCTGCAGACCACCAGGTACCTCTCCAAGGCCAGGATGGCCAGGGACCACAGCCCCACGATGCCTGGGGGGACAGCGAGGGGTTGTGTCTCAGGGACAGGTTCTGCTGCCTGTGCTGGCACCTGGTTGATGATGGTTTAGTTCAAGTAAATATTGTTTGAACAAGAAGTGGGATGTTTTTTCCTTGCAGCAGGGAGAGGTGTGATATTTGGCCGTTAAAAACTGTGATTTTGGCACTGCTTCTCTCACAGCAGGGACAACTGTGATTTTGGCCCTTAGAAATGAGGTTGGCAATGGGTGGCTGTGATGCCTCGTGGTTACAACAACTGAGTGTCCTCAAGCAGAGTTTTTGCTCAATTTCCTGTCCCTGGTGCACAGCCAGCCCCAGGTGTGCTGGTACAGCAGCCAGCACCCATGAAATGCATCCCAGACAAGGATTCCCCATGTTCTCAAGTGGCATTTCCCACTCTGTCCAGACCAGGACTGACCTGGCACAGCCAACCTTCTCCCCAGCCCTTCCCAGTGCTAACCAAGGGCTGAAGGACACGAGTTTCACAACCTCAAAGTGTTGACTGTAGGTGGTGAAACATCTCCAAAGCCCCTCTGCCAAACCCAAAAGCATCAGCCAGAGCCCAAGGCAGGTCTGGAATTTATCTCCTTACCTGTCAGGGACACCATGAAGCCCTCCAGCTCGCAGAGCCGTTTCCCAAACACAAAGAAGCCGCTGATGTTGTTGGAGAGGCTGACGGAGCTGCCGCAGAGCGTCACCAGCAGGTTGGCCACGGCCAGGTTCACCAGGATGTAGTTCAGGGGTGAGCGGAGCTTCTTGTGCCTGATGGACACCACGATGACCAGGCCATTGAGCACCGAGGCCGAGGCCACCACGAGCCCCATGAGCACGGCCACCGCCAGGTACATGGCCCGGGGACCCTGGTGGGGCCACTGGGGGCCATCAAAAGGCCCCGGGGTGCTGTTGTTTGGGGGCTCCTGGGTGCTGTCCATGGAGCAGCAGCACCTGGGGCAGGTGAGCTTCCCCAAAAGCAGAGCCTCTTTATAGAGCAGGAGGGGCTGACGTGCCCCAGAGCAGCTTGGCATCCAAATACCTTAAGCTTTATTTTAATCTGAAGGGTTTGTCCTCCCGCTTTTTATAATCAGCTCTTTATTCCCAAGGGGATAAAGAGTGACTTAAACAAAAATCTGATGACTGAACAGAGCATCATTTAATTGAGTAAATATTTTTTTTTTAACTCATGCTTTCCAGTTGGATTTTCCTGTAAGCCCAGCCTTGGCACCTGAGATAATTCCCTGTGCCCTGGATTTGCTGGGCTGCACAGCTACTAAATATATATTAAACATAAATACACATGTAGTATATATATTTAATTGGGCCATATAAATGTATTTTCTCTCTTCATATATATATATATATATATATATATCCCCATATATATATCCCCATATATATACTTATAAATACTTGTAAGTACATATATAGTATTTATGCTATACTGTGCCAAGAAGCCCCTAATGCTCTGGTTTAAAATAATTTCTTCCCAAATCCTTGCCATCCCCCAATTTCAAAAGCTGCACCACCAGCATCAACCTTTTTTTTTTATTTATTTTTTTAAACTTTTTTTTTTTATTTTCGGTTCTCATTATAAATATTAACAAATCTGACCAAAAGTACACAGATAGGTAATATTGAAATACAAAAGTCTCTCAGGATGCAGGTAAGGATGGTTTCTGCAGCCTTCACATGGTAGCAAAACATTGGTACCAAACATTTCACGAGGCCTGGCATGACAACCACCAACTCTGCATGCAGCTGGGACGAGGGACAGTGTCCACTTAGAAAAGACTGGGGCACAAAGTGAAGGAACCCACACACACACACGTCCTACTCCACCTCAGGCATAAACCAGTTTCATAGGCTGGAAAAAAGGATGGATTGAAGGGAACTTTGCCAGAAAAGGGAGGCACAGCCAACCTGGTGCTCCTGGAGCTTCCCTGGAGGCTCAGACCCCAACCAGGTTTTAAAGTGCTGGATCAGGAAGGATTTTTGGGAACATCTGACTCCACAGGCTGCCAGCATTCAAATAAAATCCATGCATATCTGCAGGATGCATTACAAATATTAAGTTATTAAAAAAACCCCTATGAATGTTGTTTTTTTATTCTTTTATCTCCCCCCAATATCAAACAAGGTGTAACAAGGTGTAACACGATCGTCACTTGGAAAAGTAAACACAGGTTTCCAGAGATTCCACTGCTTCCCAAGAGACAAAAATGAAGTTGGCAATACGTGCACAGGGGCTTGGAAGCTGAGGGTAACTGAGACTCGTGGGGAAAGAGCAGCTCTCCCTAAGAAATCATTCTTTAAAGGCTTCAAGAAATTTTGGGAATGGTGCAGCATTTCCTAGAAAGTTTTAGCTCATCCCACTGGGTGTCTGGTGGGATGAGGATGAGCCAAGACAGATCACAGAGAATGATATCTGAGATTATGGTAATATTCATGTATTATTACTGTGCCATATTAATATTACTGTGCCATACACAGAAATTTATTTGGTTTGGATGCTGTTTGAGGCAGAAAATGACTCAACCTCACGGCCATGCTGAACTACAAACACAATTCCAGCTCAGCTCCGAGGCTCAGCATCTTCATTAATTAATTGATTGAATTGGAAAGGGATGAAAAAGGGAAAAATGATAGAAAAATTCAGCCTGGAAGCTGGCTTTGCTGGAAAAACAGCCGTGCTGCTGCATGGCATGGTTTCATTAGGAGAGAGGCTGCTGCCAGTCCTGGGAAGCAAGAACAGCCAGGCTGTTCCAGGGAGCTTTTTATTTTGCCTCCCAAACGTGATCCAGGAGGAAAAGTGTGCTCTGCACAGCTCTGCTGCCTTCACGTGAGTTACTGGAGAGGACGAGCACAACATTCCTGGAAGGAAAGCGAACACTCTTTCCAGGTTTACACAATCATTCCAACAGAGGAGCTTTAAATGCATAAAAGACTGTTTAGGCCCAAACCACAGAGACTGACAAACCACCAGAGATATGGCACAAGCTGCCCCGAGGAGACAGTTCTGTGTTTTGTGTGTTTTTAGGGACGCCTTTTGCCGATGCCGGACACACGGACACGGACGGACGCATTCATTTTTGCCACTGACTTGCAAGGCAGCGAGAAGGTGAGTGAGTAGAGGCAGGATTTGGGAGAGGAGGCAGACTGCAGTGCATGCAGGGGTGCACACCTGCGTGTGTGTGAGCTGAGTGTGGCCGTGCCCGCTCCAGAGCGGGGCTGGGAGCGCGGCAGGGCGCAAAGAGGCGTTCTGGAAAAGCCTTGGCAGCCTTGGGAGCGGCCGCCAGAGCAAACCACCTGTGCCTTCTTCCCTGGGAAGGGCTTCCCTGCAGCCAGGCCCTGCTGGGGGGTGTCCTGCTGTCCTGGCTGTCCCGGGATCCCCCGGATCCAAAGCTGGGAGGAGCCCAAAGGCTGTGGAGCTGTGGCCCCCAGGGCTCAGTCGCTGAGGACGGCGCCCGGCAGCTCGTTGGTCAGCGTGTGCCAGCGCTCGATTTTCTTGTCCTTGTTTTTCAGGCAGTCGAACCAGTGCTTCAGCCGCTCCCCTTTGGCATTAATTCCTAACACGACTCCGCCTTGGGAGGGAGACAGAGAGAGGGAGAGCTGTGGGGGGAGCATCGGCTCTGCGAGGGATGCTGAGAGATGCCGAGGGACACCGGGGGATGCTGCAGGGAGCCGGGTGATTCAGCATCCTCGCAGCATCCAAGCTGATGTGAAATGCGGCCCAAATTCCCCACCCCCTGATGGCTGGGATGTGGGACCTGTCCCTGGCAGTGCCCCTGTCCCATGCAGTGTCCCTGTCCCTGGCAGTGCCCCTGTCCCTGGTGCCAAGGGCTCTCTGCAATCACAGCGGCTGCCGGAGGTACCGGGCTCTTGGTAGTGATAAATCACAGCAACAAAATCACAACAAGCCCAGACATCCAACAGAGATAAATGAAACCTCCCTGTTAAACCTGTTTTTCACTCAGAGGAAAACATCTGAAAACAGAAGGGGAGAGGCAGGTGTGTTTTCTCCCTGCTTGGATGCTCCTTGAGAGGCTCAGGGGCAGGAGAGGGATAAAAGCAGAACTGAAAGCCAGAGAGAATGAATGTGGGCATGGAGAACAAACCGGGAGGCTGGAGGAGTGCAGGAGAAGGAAGAGGCACAGAAAATGAAGATAAATAAAAAAGAGGCCAAGGAGACCTTCTGGAGTGTGCTACTCACCTATGAAATCGTTGGATTTCCCGATATCATAGTCCCACACAGTGACTTCTAAGGTTTTCTTTGCCAGGTCACCGTGCTTTATCTCATAGAAAAACTCCTGTGGAGGAGCAGAGGTAGAATCAGGATGAAACAGGGGCTGGGGCAGCTCATCCTCCTCCTCAGACTTTGCTGCCCACGGGGAACCCAACCCCAATCCCCCCCTCACACAGTGACTGAGGTGGGGGGAGTTTTATCTTTTAAGTCTGAGGTTGAGAAAAGCCCCTCGGTGAGAACCACACCCACCCCAAACCCACCTCATTGAACTCGGGGTTCAGCGTTTTCTTCTTCACTGCTGTCTTGTGCTTGGATTTCTTGTCCTCATCTGGTTTCAAGTAACTGCAAGGAGACCAAAGCATCCCCGTGGGTCCCAGTGAGGGGGGCAGTGTCTGTGGCTGCAGGACCAGCTCCTGAGCAGAGCCAGCGGGAGGTGGGTGGCTGAGCCCCCTGAACCTCCAAATCCTCCTCCCCTGCTCTCCCCTGCCAAAACTCTGGGGATGGCTGGGAGGAGGCAGCATTTCCCCACCTTAGAACCAAGCCCAGCTGCTGGCTGCAATCAGAGAGCACCGATTATCCCATCTCCAGACCCTAGGGGACACTGGCACTGCACACACGCTCCCCAAAGCCATCACTGCCAGCCCAGCCCAGTCCAGACTCAGGTGTGTGACTGGTCTGCTCAGGCAGAGCCTCTCCAGGGGACAGGAACCACATTCAGGGTGGAAAAGGAGCAGCTTCGGGCTGTTCCCCACAGATATTCTGCAGCACAGCACCAGAGCTGGACATCAAACGAGACTAAAGTGTCATCAGGCAGAGAGGGGACCAGAAACGTGGGTCAGGACAAAGTCAATCCATCGTGGTTTTGTGCTGCTGCTGCGCCTTTAAACATCAGTTCTGCTTCCTTGCTGCACGTTCCAGATCTTGCTCATAATTAAAAATTAGGGCTTGTACCGAGAAGCATCACTTTTCTATCTGCTCTGATCCCAGCCCTGCAGATGCAATCTCCTGTGGATAGCACAGGGGACACCCAAAACTGGCTGGGTGTAATGGGAATTGTGTTGCCCGGGAACTGAGCCTCCCATGGGCATCTAAAAAAGCAAGAGGGGATTTTTTTTTTTTACAAACACCTCCACCCCTAAAAACCACTTAAATAAGGAGGTGAAAATGTGCTGCTGATACACTCCATTACTGGGTCTCCCAGCTGTGGTTCCTCCCAGCAGTTCTGCCTTAGCAAATACCATCCCTAAAAGTGCCCGAGTTTGGGTCAGCACGGTGGGGACAAGGAGGTGGGACAGGCACAGGGTCCCTCCTCGCCATGGTCACCCCCTCTCTGCAGAGAATTTGAAAAATTCCATCCCCCCAAAAACCCAGGAGCTGCGGTGGGACAGGAGGGACAACCCCACAGCACCCAGTCCTGCCCCAGCTCACCTGGAAGCTCTGCCAGACAATGGCCAGGGAATAACGCTCCAGGCACAGGCGAGCTGCTGCCCGACCGCCTCATTTGCATCTCCTAATGAGAGCAATTAATTCCCGCTGCGGGGAGAGGCGGCAGGGGACAGCAGGGCTGCGGGTGACACTCACATTTTGACAGGTGACACTCACATTTTGA
>NC_031787.1:6827125-6901571 GCF_001522545.3 Parus major | reverse complement strand
AGGGGTCGGAGTAGCCGTTGGCGTCCATGGCAGCCAGGTGTGCGCAGCGCATGATGCCCACCTGCAGCCCCTGCTTCTGCGAGCTGTACTTGAGGGAGATGAGGATCCTGCCACGCTCCTCCAGCGACTTGTCCTCTGTTTTATCTATCTGGGGAGGGAATGCACCCAGTCTGGGGGCTGCACCGCGATACAGCCGCAGCCAGACACCTCCTCAGCCCAGGGATGCTCTTCCCTGCATCCCTGATGATGTTTAGGGGCCACACAGCTCCGTGCTCCCACATGCCACAGGGAAAAGCTGCTGTGTCTGTGATTCCAAGGTGGGACGAGGCTCTGAACCCCCCTCACTCACCGGCAGCTGCTTCTCCAGGCAGATGTTGAAGTTTTTGGTCTGGTTGGGCTTCAGTTTCTTCAGCGGGATGCGCGTCTCCCCGATGAACTCGTTGTGGCGGAACTTGTCCTCGTCACACACCGAGATCCTGCAAGGGGCACGGGCTGAGCGGGGACACTGCAGAGAGGGGAGGGGCTGCCCCCCGTGCTCTGCAGGTCCCCCTTCCCCAGGCCATGGACGGGGCACCTCCTCTGCAGACAGCTGGAAAACAGCTGGAACACAGCTGGAATGCACAGGGCAGCTCAGGGTGTGAGTCTCTGTGTCCAAACGCACATCCCAGCCCAGGCACTGCTGGAAAAGCAAGCTGGAGCCTCAGCCATCCTAAACCCTTCCACTGAAACATCAGAGTCATCAGGGACTAAGGCAAAATTACTCAGAGTTGCTGGGGGTGCGTTTTGCCCAGCCATGGAGGCTCTTCCTCGTGGCTCCCTTGGACTGTGTGGCTGGGAGAAGCCTTTTTTCCACACAGCTCCTTCCCTCGGAGCTCGGGCACTGCTGGAGGTGGCAGCTCCCAGGGTGACCTTGGCTGGGACACAGAGAGGTTCTGCCACCCCCATTCCCACCGAGCACACAAGGCCATGAGTGATTTCCACACCCAGACCATGGAAAACATCACACCTTGGGCAGGTGGAGCTCTCCCAGCCCCGCTGGGATCCCGGGATGCGTCCCAGTGGCGGAGCTGTGTCTGAGGGCAGGGATGTGGTGCTGAGCCCAGGCTGTTTTCCATGAAAACAGCTATAAATGCTTTTCCCTGAGCTGGCAGCTAATGAGTCATTCCTCTGCTGCTTCCCAGCCTGCTTTGGGCGTCAGGAGGGACGGCAGAGGAGCAAAGTTAGCACTTGCAGAGAGCCTCTGCTCGCAGCTCCCAAAATCCCAGAGGGGCAGAGGGGTGCCTTGAGGGACCAGCTGTTCCCAGCTGTGCTGGGAATGGAGAAAGCCAAAGGGAGCATCCTGCATCCCTGCTGGAGCCACACAGGGACTGGCTGGGCTCCCTCCCCGTGAAGGAAAGGCGTTTCTTTTCCCTTCCCTTACATCCTTTCTCCTTTTTTTAAAAAAAGTGTTCTTACAGTGTCTTCTCATCTTTTGGGCACCTGATTGTTTTTCACCCAGTCCCTTCGGTGTCCATCTTCCCACTTCTGCTCCAGGGGAAGGGGGAAAGTAATTAAAGATTAATAATTAGTAATTAAAGATAAATAGTGCCCTGTGATCCCACCTGAGAGTAACTAATTGCACACCCATAATATCATGGATGTGTTATCCATGGATGATTTATCTACAGATTGTTTACCTGTGGATACTTCAGTGCCTTATCCAAGGATGGTTTGACCACCCTCATGCTCACAAATGAGTAACAAAGAAGCCATGGGGATGTCTCAGTGCCACAGCACAAGGATCATCAGGGCTTGGGAGCAGCAGAGGAAATGGATTTGGGAAAAAAAATAAAGCACAAGCAGGAAAACAGGGAATGCTGCACTCCAGAAAACTGTGGCTGGATGCAGCGTTACTATAGATACCCACGGAAAAAAACACCCCACCAGAACGGAAAAATCCTCAAAGAGAATCTCAGATGCAGGCACGATATTCCCCATTTCCCCTCCTCTTTCTTGTGAAGAGCAGAAGCAGCAAAGGAGCAGCAGCAGCTCCAGAGCCAGAGCTGCACTTGCCAGGAGTGTGGAGCCCCTGCCCCATGGGGCAGAGCTGGGGGGACAGGAGGGGACAGGAGGGGACAGGAGGGGACAGGAGGGGACAGGAGGGGACAGGAAGGGACGTGGCCTCACAGAGATCTGGCAGCCCAGGATCTGTGTGTGCACCCAGCAGTTGTGGAGCAGTACCAACTCCTGGGCATTCAGGGACACAGGGTTTGGGATGGTTTATCTCTTAAAAATGTGAGAAACAATTCTGACAGTGTCCAGGTACCCCCCAGAAGCACAGCAGGATCCCAAACACAGCATCCTGCTTGCTGTGAAGACTCAGGAGCCTCAGGATGAGGCAAAAGCCCAGGAAGGAAACGTGGAAAACTCCAGTGGTGGCAGCAGGGAGAGCATCCCCAGTGTCCCACTGGGAGAGACCCCTCTGGGCCCTGTGTCAGTGCCCTCAGGGACACGGGAAGGGCCTTGGGAAGTCGTTTTTGGCACAGTGTCCTGACAGCTCCAGGCCTCTCCCAGCCCCCTTCTTCTCCCTTGGCACCTCTGGCCACGGCTCAGCTGGGTCCCCACATTTTGTGCCCATCTCTGTGTGATGCCCAGTGGGGGTTTTGTGTCAGCTCTCCCCTGCCTCAGGCTCAGCCCCCAGTCCCAGTTCCTCTTCCCAGCTGCAGCTCATCCCCTCTGGAATGGCATTTCCAGCCCTGCAGTGCCCTGGCCCATCAGTGAAGGCAGAGAGCTTTGAGTGAGATGAGCAGGAAGCTCCAGTCCCGGCCCTCCCGTTGGAAAAAGGCGTAATGCAATCACACCAGCTTGGATTTTATTAGGAGAAATCAATGTGGTGGAATTTTTATGCCTTGGGTTAGAAAATCAGCCCCATGACAAACAGCACAAGATGCCTTTGGCAGCCTCGTTCACCTTCCATCCCCAGCCTCTAACTGGAGCTTCACCCTTTTCTCATCTCTCCTTATCAATCCCAATCCCTCCAGCCCTGTGTTTCACTTGATATCCTCACTGTGGGGTCCTGATCTCCACGTTAAGGGCTGTGAAAACCACCTTGGAAGGAAACTGAGCAGCAAATGAACAATCACTGCTCATTAAACTTCTCCTCCCTCCTACTCAGCCCAGGCTCCTGGGTTAGTCCTGACTCACTGCACAGCTCCAGCAGCTGACTCACGGCTTCTGCTCCCTCACACGAGTTCCTCGGCCTCTTTCCCAGCGTGGAAAGGGGGTCAGCAAGGATCCTTTTCCACAAAAACTCACAGAGCAGAGCCCCAGGTGCATCCCCTGTGTCTGGGATCCCTTATGGCAGCATAGGAGGCTCTCCATAAGGAGCAGGCGATGCTGCCTTGGTTTAAGGACAGGCAAAACCAGGCAAGGAGACAAAATAACACCCTGGGAAAAGTCCAGTTCTCCAGAAAACAAAAGGAGAATTCCATGATGGGCTCCATCACAAAATACCTCCAAGTCTGAGCACAGAAACTATGGCAGAAGTGAGCTATAATTACAAATGCACCTGCAATTCCAAGCAAACCTCATTCATCCAGGGTAAAGCAATTTGGGACCCCAAACCTTGAAGTGGCTGCACTCTGCCTATTAGTCCTGATCAAATACTATTTTCTGAATAATATATTTAATGAGTCATGATGTTTGTCAAACACATGATTAAACAAAGAATTCCTGGCATTCGTGGGCTAGCTGAGTACCCCATGAATAATGCATCACCTTGCCAATATATCTGGATATGAATAATTGTATCCAGTATCTGGCCAGCTCGGGTATTTATTATGAATGCAATTTATTTATTGTATCTTACATGTATTATTGAAATGGAGGAGATTGTGTTCTGCCTGTTCCAGCTTCCCCTGCAGCATTTCTCTGCCTTCCCCTGACGTTGTTCCCTGTGGTGTCAGTCCAGGTGGGAATGGGGGCTCCAGGGTGGGATTTCCCCCTGGTGCTGGCAGGGAATCTGTCCCCAATCCCATTCCTCTGTGCATTCCAGTGTGTTTTGTGTGGCTCTGAACCTGCCTTTTCCCAGGCTGGTGGGTGGTTTCATCCCTGCTAAGCCTTGGGCTACACTCAGGGATATTGAATTCAATGAATGGATGAGACCTTTCGAGATCCTCCCACCTCCTGTGCTCCACGAAATCCCAAATATCTGCTGGCTTTTGAGGGGGTTGGTTCATTAACAAAATCCTGCTTGACACTGCAATTAGCTGGGCTGCCTTCACCTCTCCTTCACCTCGGGGAGTGAACCCTGATGGCTCCTGGGGTCTGTGACAGCAGAGTCACTGCAGCAGTTTGGACACGCAGGGATGAGAGAGAACCCAGACATGATTTGGGGGGCTTGGGCAGGAGGGGATCCCACTCCAGCTCCAGGGGTGTTCCTACTCCAGCTGCTGTGACAAATGCCACTTGTCCCCCCCTAAAAGGCTGCAGGCACTGGCAGAGTGCCCCACGCCAGCACCACCCCACCAATCCATGCTGGACACGTCCCACCAGGTGGGCAGGGAAGATTTCTGGGTGCTTTTCCAGCTTCCCTGACGCATCTCCAGGCTGCAGGGAGGCAAAGGCTGGCGGCAGCTTTGATCTCTGCCTTTATTTTCACATTAAAGAGACTCTGGAATTGCAGTCCTTGGCCAGCTCAGCACCAGGGAGGCTCCCAGGGAATGGTCACCGCCCAGACCGAGGGGAGCATCGCTGATGCTCTTTCAAGCAGCACCAGCTGCCTGGCAGGAGCCTCTCCTGATTAGCACAGGGAAAACCAGCATCCTCCTGGCTTTGAAGCTGGCTTTTCCTCGTGGAAAAGGAGATATTTTGAGGAGAAGACGGATGGGTGAAGCAAAGCACCCAAGGCAGGGCAGTGCATGGAGACGTTTCCTGCAGGAGGAGGGTGAAGGGCCAGCTCATAGCAGAGAAACAGCTCCAGCCACAGCAGAACACTGACAGATGGCCAGTTTAGATGGGATATTGGGAAGAAATCCTTCCCTGGGAGGGTGGGCAGGCCCTGGCACAGGGTGCCCAGAGAAGCTGTGGCTGTCCCTGGATCCCTGGAAGTGTCCAAGGCCAGGCTGGAGCAGCCTGGGACGGTGGGAGGTGTCCCTGCCCAAGTGAGATGATCTTCAGAGTCCATCCAGCCACATTCTCCTGCGGACTGAGGGCTCCCAGCTGGGGTACAGGGCTCCATGCACAGTTTTGAGCTTTGGGGAGGGCACAAGGAGCTCCACAGCACCCAGGCTGGCAGGCAGGGATGGGATGGGGCAGAATTTCTGTGGGGAGAAAGGCAAATCCAGCCCAGGACATATTTTGGTGCATCCCCCATCCCACAGCTCCCTGCTGCCTCTAGGATAAACAGCCCTTCCCAAGGGAAAAGCAGCTCCCAGAGCCCTGAAAGAGTGGGGGTCGAGCCCTCCTGCTCCCTGTTGACTTCCAGCAGACAACTCGGCCAACAGCTCCTTACAAACCAATTTCCACGCTCGAGGAAGCTGCAAACTTCAAAGCCTGCAGTGAAAAAATACCCACCAATAATAACAACAAACTGGAGGCTTCCCAGCCCCACCAGCCTGCAGCACTTCCAGCATGACTAATGTTTCCCAAGTGAAAATAATAATAATAATCCACGGTGCTGAATTTCCCATCACCCTGCACACCACAGGTGGGCTCTGCCCCGCTTCACCTCCAAGCAGGACCTTCCACAAGGCAGCTTTGTGCTCCTGGAGTGAGGAAAATCACAAAATCCCAGGGCACCTGCAAATGAGGAGGGTGGGATTCCAGCCACGGAGCTGGCAAAGCCCCCAGTCCTTGGAGAAGGATGCAAAATCCTTTCTTTGAGAGTGGATCTTACAGCAAATCCTGCAGCACAGCCCCAGATCAGTGTGGTGATGGAGGCTGCCCACAATTCTGGCCCTCATCCAGGTGGGACAGAAGCCAAAACATGAAAAATCTTTGCATTCACAGGTGTCTGCTCCCTGCAGAGCATCGTTCCAAGCTCTGCCCCTGCCCACCTCCATCCTCACACAACCTCTCCCAGCCCCTGGGAGATGCTGCCAGGAGATGCTGAATTCACAGACTGAGCCAACAAAATAAAATGATAAAACAAAGACTTTCATTCTTTGTTTAGCTGGACAATAATTCACAGATGCCTCCAGATTTCTCACAAAAAGCTCAGCTCTGAAAGGGGCCCAGAACTTCCCTGAGGAGATTTTCTCAGCAAGACACGAGGGCAAAGCCTCAACGTGTGTCCCTGAAAGCTGGGCAGGAAGAGGTTAAACCCAAAGCACAGCTCCTCAGCAGGCAGGAGCCAGCCAGAGAGTTCTGAGGTTAATGATGCAGCAGGAGCAGGCTCCTCACTGGGTACCCCACCGTAAATCAGGGGTCAGCGGCTCTGGAGGTGACAGATGGGTTCCCTGGGGACAGCTCTGCCCAGAGCCCTCCTGTGGGGCTGAGCAGGGGGGTGAAATTGTCACCGGGGTGGGGAGGGACAGCTGGGGCTGAGGGAGGGGATGTGTCCCCCTGGGATGGGGCCCTACCGCAGCGTCTTGCGGATCATGTCCTCGTCGGTGATGCCGTAGTAGGTGAGGGTCTCGTTCCAGGTGGGGTTCAGGGTGTTGCGCAGGGTTTTGGTTCTCAGCTTGTTTGCCTGGAAAAGCAAAGGGGGTCAGTGGGGTCAGTCCTCCCACAGAGGAGGCTGTTTGGACAGGAGTCGAAGCCCAGTTTGGAGAGGAAGGGGCAATTTGTGCTGTCACTCTTCTGTCCCAGTGCTGTAACTCTCCCAAATCCACCCTAAATCCAGCAAAAACCTGAGGGGCAGGGACACAGCAGCTCACTCATTTCCAACCCAACCCAACCCCTCATCCTGAGAACAGCCAGCAAAACGGGAACCTTGGCAGAGCACGGACTGGGAATTCATTTCAGCAGCAGGAGAGAGCAAGGGGGAGGGAAAAAAAATCCATTTTGGTTTAATAAAAACACCAATTTGCTGTTCTGGCTGTTTGTTTGCACTCCTGCTCCCAAGCACAGCTCTTGATCCTGCCTGACTCCAAACAGCTTCCCTGACAGGCGTTTTGTCAGCAACTGCTGAAGGGGAGGACGGGGACAGCAGGGCTTGTGTCCCCTGCATGGGTGGGACATCCTGGCACACAGCCACTCCCCAGCTCAGGGGACATGGAGCTCCTTACTCCCTGAGCCCCCCTCACTTCTGGGGAGAGCAGAAAAGAGAGGCTGAGGCTGCAGACTGGGCTTCTCCACCAGGCTCCCAGCCTGGCACAGCCTGGCACAGCAGCAATTTTCCCTCTAATTAGGTGTCAGACAACTCAATCCCTGCCTCAGCTGCTGCTGGGCATAAGAAACTCTCAGCACATCCAAACCTCCAAGTTGTTTTGTGGATCTTTATGGGAAGCTGCTGCATTTCCCACTTTGCATTCAGGAGCCCTGAGTGACAAGGACAGCACCCACAGCCTGCTCAGACCTGCGGGTACCAGATCCAAACCCTGGGGCTCCAGGGATTGGGGGGGAAAACGGGCTTAGCCAGGGGGGTGACATGATGAACATCACCCCACTGCCAAAGCTGCCCTGGGAAGGGACACGAGCGAGACCAGAGGAGCTGAGCTCCGGGAGTGCCTTTTTCTCCCATCTGGAATGACTCAGGAGTCAGCAACCAGCTCTGCATGGGGAATGAATCCAGCCCTGCTTCCCACACCCACAGGGTGCTGAGAACCCAGATTTGAGACAGAAACACCCAAGGGACTCGGGGACTGTCCTGCTGCTGGAACTGCTGTGCAGGAACACCCAGGCCAGGACAAATCCACAATCCCCCAGAGCTGCTCCCCTCTCCCGGGGGGATCCGGGCAGTGCTGCTCCGAGCAAAGCACAGAGCTGGAGCAGAGATGCTCCCCCCACAGCTCCTGTGTCCCCTCCCCTCCTGCCTCTCCAGTCTCCACCAGCTCCAGCAGAAATGCTAATCAATGGATTTGCAAAACATGGAAATGACTGATAATATTGCTGATGAAAGCGCTCCCGGCTCTGTTTGCAGCGGAAACTCAAAATGTGGTTAAAAACTCCCTCTGCCGCCCTGAACATTAGGAATTAATCCAGCTGAACTGTAACAAGTAAATACACCTCCTCCCAAAAAAAGGCCTTTCCTTTCGTGTGGAATAAGAGTGCAATTAATATTCCTAACACACACATGGAGCATTTAAATTCCACATTCCCGTCTCTTACACCGAGCTCTCACCACACATCAATATCTTTAATTACTCTTCTCTCCAGCAAGCGCTGAACCTAAGGAGATGGAAATATTTCCCTTATGATTTATACTCTGTTTTATTATGATCTGAGGGGTTTTAAATGCAAAAGAATAAGGGTGAAAAAAAGGAAATTAAAAGGGTCCGATTTGTTTATAGCTGAGATTGTTTCACTCGGTGCTTCCCAGGGGCTCCTGGAATGCAGCATTCCCATCCTGGGCTCCCAAGGTAAGGAATCAGGGCTGGCACCTGGCTGCCAGCCAGTGGTTTCCCAGAAAGGCATTTTCCATCCATGTAAGGATGGATTCAACCCAAATTCTGCTGTCCTGCTCTCTCTGAACAGCTTTTACTCGAGAGATTCAAGGTTGGGGTGCAGCAGCCCACAGCCCCGGGGTGAGGAGCTTCTCCCAGGCCTGGTTTCCAATGAGAAGCTGCAGCCCCAGGAAAGGAAGGAGAAATGAAAAGGTCTCTCACCTTGCTGGCTCCGGGGAGCAAGTGCAACTTGACGTAAGGATCAGCCAAACCATTGTGGTCCATTGGCTTCAGGCCCTGGAGAGGGAACAGCAAAAGCAGGAGTCAGGACAGCTTGGGATGCTGGCCAGGCAGGGTGGCCTCACTGAGGCCTCTTTCCCTGGGATATCTCTGGCCCATGGAGCAGCTGAGGCTTCCCCAGGACGGGGGAAGGAAGGGAGTGTGGATTCTGCAGGATCCAGGCTCGGCATTCCAGCCTGAGGATTCCAGGAGGGGCTGTGGGAAGCTCCTCACCTGCACCATCCACTCCTCCCTCCCTCAGCCGACTCTGCCACCCTCATCACGATTAATTTGGGGGTGAAGCAAATCAGTGCAGTGATTTGCCAGGTTTGAAATTACAGGGTTCTGTCATTTAATAATTGCTTCTGAGCAAACACACACCTCTGCTGTTGTGGTGCCACTTCCAAGCGCTCCCAGAGGGTGTGATAGCACCTACCTACTCCCAGTTATTAAGGAAGAACAGCTCCAGGCCAGTGGGAGGCTGGTGCCAGCCAAATGCTGTGGTGTTCACAGAGAAAACTGGGGTTGCAGGAGCACCAGCCCAAGCAAACACTCGCTGTGGCCATTCCTGATGGATTTTCTGCAAGACCCTCGTAGCTCTTAAAGGATGAAGTGGATCAGGTTTGTTATAGCGGTGCCCTGCAGCTGGTCCTGCTTTGGGCAGAGGGAGGGCATGAGCTGTGCCCCTGTTCCTCTTCTAAACCACCTGAAAATTATCCAGGGGTGATGCAGAAGCCCAGCTCAAAGCCACACCTGCACAGATTGCATGGAAAAAAACTCCACAGGGCAGGGAAGCAAGTCAGGAGCGTGAAAAATGGAGCCTAATTTTCACCAGTCCTAAGCAGAAATGAGAATGCTCTGTGGTGGAAGTCCTTGGATTATTTCCAGCCTGGCTGTGGGATCCCTGCAGGAATTACTGCTGGGCTGGCTGAAGGCAATCCTGTGTCTGGATCAGAGCAGGGCTTCTCTGCAGAGGTACCCATCCAATCCTGGCTCCAGCCTGGGCATGGAGACAAGGCTGGGGGATGCTGAAGAGTCCTCACACCCTTTTGGTGATGAGCAGAGTGCCTGGGTAATGAGTGTGTGCAGCTGCCAGGGATCTAGCGGCAGGGAAGCATTTGTATGGACTGCTGTGTGCAGAAGGAATGCAATCATCCAGGGTCTGGGCAAATCCAGGAGGGAAATGCTGGGGAAATCACTTCCATGCTTTACAGGTGGGGAATAACTCACCCAGCCTCAGCCACAACACTACAGGAGCCTCTCTGAGCTGCACAGTTTTATCCAGGATGCTCCTGACCTTGGGAATGTCTCTGATTTGGAGCAAGAGACAAACGTGCTGCCCTGGGGCAAGGGAGGCCAAATGGTGCCCAGCAAAGAGGATTTTGCTTCTACAGCAGAGGCAAAAGGATAAAAATATCAGCAGTGAATGGAGGTGAAATGACTCAGTCTCTGGTCCAGGAGATGATGAGGATGGGACAGACAGGGCAGGAAGGGGCTGTCCCCAGACTCTGCAGGGAATTGCCTGCACAATTCACTTGTGCTGTCCCCAACCTCCCTGGTCAGAGGTGCCCAACCTGCCCAGGCTGTACAGTGAGTGAAATCAGAACCAAGCAGGCAGATTCCCAGGAAAATGGATGGAGAATGACAGGCAGCTCTGTAATTCACCCATCAATTCAGCTCAATTAAATTACCTTCTGAGGAGGCTATTAAAGGCTTTTTTAATAGATGTGCTATGGAAGATGGAGTGACAGGAGCCTGGAAAATGGCTCCTAATGTCATGTCTACCTCCCTCCTGTGTCACTTGATACGTGTTTGGCACAAAGAGCTGAATTTAACAGGGCTCTGCTTTACAAGGCTGCTCCTGTGGGAGATGATCCCTCACACAGGGAGGACCCACATTGCTTCCCCTGAGTGGAGAGACCACCAGCCTGGAGCTTCTCCAAGAGGGATGAGAGGCAGAGAGGGACAAGGCACGGAGTGTCCCCTCAGATCCAGCTCAGGCACCTCCCTGGCTCCAACTATTCCTGCTACTGCACTGATTTATGGAGCTGAGATCAAGTTTCATCTTTTCCTCTACACAACCCCAAAATCTCTGCTGCAATCCTTTGGAGACCTCCAGCTCCCTGCATCCCAGGCTCTGCCAGCTGCTCCCCGTGCCAGTGACATTTAGCTAATCAATAGGATTTAATTACAACTTGGGCTAATCGGGCTGCCGATTAATGCCACGCTAGAGGCGTCCAGAAATCACAGGAGATGGATTCATTCCATCCTTCAACCCACAACGAGCTGCCTGCCCAAAAACCAGCCTGGGTAATTCCCAGGCTGAGGCATCCTGTTCTGAAAGGGGGCAAACTGTGTTTCCAACCTGACAGCCCAGAGGAGCCAGACAGCTGGAGGAATTTCCCTGCAGTGATAAATATTTATGAGTCAATACATAAGTAATACTCAGTGCAGACCTCCAGCACTCGCCTCGGTGGGAAGGGAGGGAATGGCCAAATGCTCATTGGAGTGGAAACTCCTGGATGTTTTCTGGCCAGAGGTGCAGGGAGAGCAGCCCAAGGATGCTCCAAAAGGCAGCAGCTGCCTGGCATGGCCTGCCTGGGGCCAGGAGCTCCTTCACCATTGCCCTGCAGACCCCTGAGGATTGTCCCAGGCATCTTCTCCCAAAAGCAGGAGACCACTGGAGCTGTAGGATAGCACAGCCTGCTGTGTCTGTGCTGCTGCACATCCCTATAAATCCCCTATAGCAGGTTAGGCTCTGTAGGACTGAGCACAAAGTGAGACCCTCAGTGAAGCCATGGCATGACAGGGCACAAAACCTGGTACCTGCACGTTCATCAAATCCTTTCCCATCCTGTTTCCTAGGAGAGGGGGATGCCCAGCCCATCCCAACTGTGTCCCACACAGCTCAGCAGAGATCCACACAATCCCAGGGCTCGTGCAGGGCAGCAGGGGAGAGGGAGAGCCCTTCTGCCAGCCTGGCTGCTCCTGCAGTCCAGGAATGAACTTCCACAATGGCCTGATTTATTCTCCTATTGATCTGAGCTGAGCTACAACAAGTCTGAGCTCAGCCGTGCCTGAAGTGTGACAGGGCTGGGAGCCATCAGTGTGAGGTGGCTGCTGCCAGCCTGGCTGCTCCTGCCTTTTCCTGGCTGCTCCTGCCTTTTCCTGGCTGCTCCTGCCTTCTCCTGGCTGCTCCTGCCTGTTCCTCCTTGTTCCTGTCTTCTTTTGCAGTTCCTGCCTTTTCCTGCCTGCTGACACCCGGAATATTACAAATCCTGCTTCCACCCCTCAGGAACACCTCAGGAACACCTTAGGAACACCTCAGATATTCCCAGGCACAGCACCAGGGTGAATTCCCAAGTGGAGTGACTGTCCCAGCCTCCAGGATCTGCTGGCTGCAGAGCAGGGAGCTGTTGGTGGAGCACAACAGGTTGTGTTGAGCCTGCTGCTGGTGCCTGCTCCCCAGGAGCTGACAACAGGACTCGGGAGGAACATCAGCAGATAGAAAAGTGCTGGAGATTAAAAAGTAATAGAAGTAAAATAAAGGGAGAGAGGGAGGTTGCTTGGGGTTATCAGAGAGAAAGGAAAACGTGTCTCACGTGGCTGAAATAGCCCAGGTTTGAAAGGCTGCTGGCAGCAACCCAGGCTCCAGGAGCTGCTGGAGCTGGGCACATCCCAAGGGAGTTTCCCTGGAGGGTGACACAGGTACCCAAGACCTGATCCAAGGGTAAACGACATCCCAGCACTGCTGGGGCTTTTCCCCCATCTCCTTCTCTCCAGCTCTACTTGTAACACCCCCGGAGCCAGCAGGGTCCTGGCCCTTACCTTTCTGTAGTCAAGTTTTGGCAGCTTTCCCCAGGCGAGAGATGAAATGAGAGCGAGCAGATGGCAATGTAAATAAAAGAGAAAAATGGGAGAATGAGAGCAGAATGGAAATGAACAGGACTCCAGAGCTCGAATGTCAGGGTGGCCAGGGGGGCTCTGCCCTCCCCGTGGGCAGGGGTGATGCTGGGGTACCCCCACGGCCCTTGGTGGGCACAGCAGGGACCAGGGCTCTCCCCTGTCAGCCCTGCCTGTGCTCTCGCTGATGTGAGATTTATCAGCTGCTGCCCAGAGCTCTCCTTCCTCCCTGTCTTCCACCCACTCCAAACCCAATTAGAAATCTCCTCCTTGGCACCGCTCCCGTGTGCGCCGAGGGAAGCCTGACCCAGAGGCTGCCGGCGGATTCAGGGGAGACAGGGAGGGAAGCAAAGCCCAGTGTGCCTCAGGCCTGCCCTGCTGTCCTGCCTGGGAGCTGGGGGTGCTGCCCTTGCCAGGAGCAGCTCCAGGAGTGCTGGGACAGATCCCTCCATGCGCATTCCCAAAATCCAGCCTCGGTGCTTGTGTTGGAGAACGCTGGGGTGGGGGCTGCAGACAAGCCGTGAAGGGGAAAGGAGCATCCTTCGAAGGCAAACAGTGTGGTCTGACCCTCTGGGGCTCAGTTCACAGCCTCTTCTCCTGCCTTCTGTAAAAACCCTCCATCCCTTCCCAACATCTGCAGGGATTGAGGGTTTTTCTCCCCAAGCCACCTGGAGCCCTCGTCTCTCTGGTGGTCACTGGGTGATGCAGAGAGGAGCCCAGCAGCCCTTTCCACACTCCCACAGCCCCTTCCACACTTCCCCTGGCCCTCAGTTCCCTGTTTCTGCTCCCAAATGTGCAAAGAGCCCCTAATTGCCTCAATCACGCCGACAGCAAAGGCGCTGAGGCGCAGCACTTCGGGGCCGTGATTAGCAGCATTTAAAAGAGCCATTTATAAACCCACAGCCGGTCACAGTAAATAACAACATCGGGACGGGCTGCTGGAAAAAGCATCAATCGCAGCTCGTCACGGGGGATGAGCAGCCGGCTCCCGATGCTGGGAACGCCCCGAGAGGGTGGAGGGGAAGGAGAGGGCAGAGGTGATGGGATGAAAGTGGAGCTGGAAGCCGGTGGATCCCAGGGATGCTCGGCACAGCCGGTCCTCGCTGTCCCCAGAGCCGTACCTTGGCTTTGTTGATGGTGCAGTGGAGAGCGTTGTTCTCCTGATCGTAGAGCAAACTGAAATCCAGCGTCCCCAGCGCGGCTGCAAGGGAGGAGAGATGTGATTAACCTGCAGCACCCGGCAAACGCGGGCTGCTCCCCCTCTGAGCACAAAAGGAGTGCACGGAGATGTTGAAGAACAGGCTGCAGACATTATAAAACACAAAGCATCCTGCTGGGAGCCCTGTTATGAAACGTGGCTTGGCGCTGGGAGGGCTGGTGGCCGTTCCCAGCTTGGCTGGCGCATCCTTGGGAGCAGAGAGAGAGGGATGAGGCTCACCCAGCACTGGTGGGGCTTTTGCTTCCTTGGGCTTTACCTGGCTTATCCCCATCCTTCAGCAGCCAGCAGTGCCCCAGGAGATGGAGGGTCTCCCCAGGGAAGGTTTGGGAATGGCTGGGACACAGCTGAGAGCTGCTGCTGGCACATCCTCCCCTCCAGCACCGCTGGCATTCCCAGTGTGTTTGTATAGTGACACCTTCAAACAAATGAGCCACCAGTGGGATCCCTTCCCAGCTCCAATCTGGCTGCAAACTGTAAATTAAACCCAGTGAGGATGGAAATACTTTTCTGGTTAAAACGAAAAACACCAACAGCTTTTAATCCTCGCAGTGTTCCTTTATGGCATCCGCAGGATCCAGGAACAGCAGCGTCTCCTGGGATGGGACACGGATGGGGCAGGGCAGCAGAACAAAACCAGGAGAGCCTCAGCAGCAAAAGTCCTTTTGATTTGGGGAATTCTTTCCCTTTGGATGATCTGAGCACGTCTCACTAATCCAAAGCAGAGGAGAAGCTTTAAAAAGACAGGCTTCCCAAAAACACGGCTTAACCTTCTCCAAGGCTCCCAGGCCTGATTTGCACAGCAAAGCCTGGGCACGGAGCAGCCTCTCTCCTGGCTCCCAACCTGGAACTTCCAGGGTAGATCTGAACCCAGCAAACCCCACTTTTCCATGCCTACCTTCCCAAAAGAGTTTTTCCTGAGTGCTGCCCTGCCACCGAGCAGCATCCCACCGCTGTTTCCAAGGTAACTGCACCTTCCTACCATGTTCAGAATGTGAAAAAAATCCAAAATAAAAACCAGAACAATTTTCCTTAATATCAAAGCAAGGTTTGCTGCCCGGGGGGGAGTTGGACAAACTTTATGAGAGGAAATAAGGTGCTTTTTCCCCCCACCCCCAGCATTGATAGCAACAAGGCACCCATGGAGTTTAAGGATATTCAGGGGACCGAAACCTTTCCTGCTGCAATTTCACAGTGATCTCCCAGCCCAAAGGCAAGGGAGCTACAGGTTTGCCTGCTGGCAAAAGGGAAAAAAATTAAAATAATTTCTCCCAAGCAAATATCTTGAGTTCAAAGCAGAGTAAACACACAGGGAGAGTTCTGCCAGAATAAAGTACCCCCCTGGTTGAGCAGCAATTTCATGGCACATTAGCTCCTGGTCTGGGTAAGTCACGAATCAGTGGGGTTTTACCTGCCAGGGAAAGATGAGGGGTGAGGCCAAGCCTGCTGTACCCTGTGCATCTTCTCTGGGTATGGCTCAAATGAACATTTCCAGAGCAGCTCCCTGCAGCTGAACCCCTGCATATCCTGCAGGGAGGAAGGACCAGCAGCTCTCTGCTACCTCTGGGTGCTCCCAGCCACGGGCAGCTCAAGGATGGCAGTGTGAGAAGCTGGAGGCTCCACAAACCAAGTCAGCAAAACTTCCCAGATCTGCATTTTTCACTCAAGAGCGGAAGATGAAACCTCCGGTTTCGGAGCCTCATCATTTCCACCTGCCCTTTAATCAGCGCTTCCTGCCAGCCCCACAGCTCGGCCCTCCGACTTCAAGCTGTTATTTTATTTTTATCACAGAAGGGGGCCTGCAGTTCAGCCTGCTGGATTTGGCAATTTATAAAACAAATTAAAAAGCTTGGCAGGCAAAAAAAAAAAAAAAAAAAAAAAAATCGGTCAAATCAGGAAGGATAACTCCAAATGAGAAATGCCCCTCCCCACTAACACATCTATGAAAATTAAAAAAAAAAAAAAAAAAAAAAAATTCGGTCAGGAAATACTGACAAAGGCTCAGCCAGCCCCAGGGGTGAGGGCAGCGGGGAGCCCCACTCCAGCAAGACAGGTAAAACTCAAAATCACCTTCACACAGCGGCAGGAGCTTGTTCTGCAGGGGACTCAGGTCCATGAGCAAGCATCCAGCAGTTCCCATTCCTCTCGGAGCTGCCAGGGGTGTGAGGGCACCAGGGATCCAACCCTGGCTTTGCTCCAGTCCTGGAGGGGTTTTCCTCTAAGCAGAGAGGGGTTTTTTTGTGGATGGGGAGTCTCAGTTCCCAAGGAAGGGTCTGCCCTTGGGCAGGGAGATGTGGAAACATCAGCACACTGTGTGCTAATTGCTTAAAAATGTGTCTGTTTGATAAATGGGATGGGGAGAAGTTGGGGTTTGGCAGCCAAGGGGCTGCTGTGGAGCTGGGGGTGAGCACTGGCACCAGAGGCAGGAGCCAGCAGGTGCCCAGGACTCATGGAACACGTTAAGGACATGGTGACAGTCCCACAGCCTCTGGTACATCCTGGGAATGCACAGCCAGGGATGGATCCAGCACAGCAGGGAAGGCACAGACAAGGCTGGAGCTCCAGCTCAGGGCTGAGGAGGTGGCAGGAGAGCTGCAGCTACACACCAGGGGTGGGAGCCACCCCTGCACCCCACATCAGCACCCTGTGAACCCTCAGGAGCCCCCTGTGCTCCTGCAGTGGTCAGCACAGCGAGCCAGGGGCTGGGCAGCACATCCAGGCCTGGCTGTGGCAATGCTGCATCCCCAGCTGGCAGGATTGGGCCCCAAACCTCTGCAGAGAAACCTAATCCCCCTTTCTTTAATTGCTTTCCCCCTCCCACTCGAGATGCAGCTCGATTGTGATCTTAATTAGGGGAGCAAGTACCTAAAAAAGAAAAGGGCAGCAATTAGACTCAAAGCGCTGTTACCAGGATTATTTAACTCGACTGGGCTATTCTGAACACTGCCCTCTAATCACAGAGGCTGCAAATAAAAAATATAAATAAATGCCTTTGTCAGGCACTACAAAGGCAGCTTGGCGCTCTCCAGACAGCAGGCAGGATGTATCATTATTATTACAATTATTCTGCTCCAATGATAAAATAACCATTAGGAAAACTGAACTCATTAGCAGGTTCTGACCCTCTTTCCTCTCCGTGAGCTGGGAGAGATTGATGGGAAGGCACTGGCCAGGGCCTGGCTTTTAACACAGGCTCTAAAAGGAAAAATAAATCCAACTTGCACGGGAAGGTGGCCTCTTCTCCCACTGACCTTTGGGCGTTTTGATTAATTCAGTGGGCCAGGAAATGATCAGAGGGCAGCAGAAGCAGCAGATGTGTCTGTGGGCCCGGCCGGGCCTGCGGGCAGCCCGCCACAGCCCGCCACAGTCGGCAGGAATTTATTGTTTATTGCTGACATTTCCCGCCTGTGCCCAGGGTGAGGCGAGGCTGAAGGAGTTTCTATTTATACCTGTGGGATGAGAGGCAAAATGTGGTGATAAATCTGTGCTCTGCTCCCTTCCCCAGCCCCTGTCCTTGCAGGCGCCTGGGCTGTGCTGGCTGGCAGATCTGCTCTCTCTGTAGCCTGGCATGCTCCAAAGAAAAGAATTTCTCATCCCAAGACATGGAAGAGCCACTGATACTCACAGAAAAAGCTTCAGCAAAGCCTGGAAGTGATGATGAAGCACACTCCTTCCCTTCCCAAGGCAGGTGTGACTGCCATCAGACAGCCCAGCAAAGCTCTACAGCAGAAGTTGAGGTGCACACACAAAAACCCCACTATAGAACTAATTAAAAAGAAGTCCAAAAGCCTTAAGTCCCTCTGCTTATCAGCATTGCTGCTCCCAAGATAATCTGCTCACGGATTTTGTGCCAGGGAGATCAGAGTGGAGCAGTAAAAAGACTGCTGGGGATTGTCTGGATTAGCTCTCCCTTACAGAAAGCACAGGTTCAGTAACCTTCAGACTGGGTATTTTTTAATGCACTATAAAAGATAGGTCCCTATTCTTCCATTGCTTTAATTTTTCCTTGCAATGGAGATAATTTTAAAGGTCCTGAAAGGCAGCAAGTAATTCTGTGCACTTACAGCCCCATATAAAATGTTGGTAAATGACTCCTCAGGAGGAACAGAAATTATCTCCTGCCATTTCCAAGCTGGGCTGCTGAAGAACATTTTGATGGCTCTGTGTGTGCTCCTGCCTCACTGGACCATGGGGCAGAGCTTGAGGACTTGCTCCACGAGGTCTGGAAAAGCCTGGGGGTTATCCCTGGAAAACAGCACCAGCAATTCCTGTGGCTTGGGCTGAGCTCAGCCAGCACCCACAGCATTCCCAGCCTGGGCACAGATCCACTCAGGACGCTGCTGTGCACTCAGGGATGGATCCCAAAGGTGCTGAGCCGAGGAGCTGCAGGCCCTGAGGGCTGGCAATGCCCCGATGGCAGCACCCAGCATGGAGCTCCAGCCACGGCATCACCGCAGGATTCGACATCGGCCGGGAAAGGTGGGGGAGGCAGCTGGAAATGGGATATGTCTGAAAGTTGGCGTTCCCATCAGCCATTCCATGAGTGTAGATCCTCTGAGAGGTTTTGGGACATGTCCCAGGGCCAGCACAGCATCCTGGGGCATGAACATTCCCATCAGCAGCACAGGACTCTGATCTGTTCCTGCCGGCAGGGAAGGACATTCCCAGCCCTACAAAAAACCCCAGCAGGGACCAGATCCAGGGGCAGGAAACCTTCCCTCCTCAGCAGATCCACGGATGTGGCTGCACTCAACAGGATCAGGAGCAAGGAACAAACACAACTTTTCTGTCTTGCAACTGTTCCCTGCCTGGCCGTGGGTTTTTCATTTAAAATCTGCTGCAATTAGTATTTCTTTGTTTTGGAGACACGGCGCCAGCCCCTGGTAAGCTCTGGAGCAGGGAGCTGCTTCTTCATGAGGTTGGGTGATGGATGCTCATCAGCTCTTCTGTCTTCTCCAGGAGGAGTGTTCAGATGAACACTTATCTGCTCAGAACAGTTCAGAGATGCAATTATGTTTTACAGCACTAAATGGTCCCTGATGTCAGCAGCAATTAGACTTTCAGCAATTTCAATTTAGAGATGGCCTTCAAATCTCTCCCGCTCTCCTCCTTTAATGAAATACTGTATTGCAATTAGCAACCCCCCAAAACTGCCTTCAGTGTTAAATACAAAGAGATCTGGGAACCCCATGAGCTCGAGTGTGGTGGAACGAGGGGTGGCACTTCTGTCTGTCCTCCTGCACCCTGGAACTGGGAAAGGTGAAGGGCTGGGCAGGCTGTGGGAGGAGGGAACCTCGTTATCCAGCAGCTCTGTGGCTCCTTCATTAGCAGAGGTGCCAGAGGCCACGGCCCATATGCTGCTTCCGTGGATGTTGGAGGAGGGATGCCCAGACAGACCCTGCTCACCCTCGTGTGCGTTCCTCTCCTGGTGCCCCGTGTTCACCTCCAGCACTTCAGGGTGTCCCTGGCCATGGGCAATCCCTGGCAAGAGGGAGGATCCTTGGGGGACGGGGATGTGCAGCCTGCATCACTGCTGGGATGGTGAGCAGGAAAGTGTGAGAGCTCACCCACACCAGCACATCCCAAAAATCCATCTATCCCCCAGGAAAGCAGAGAGGAGCTAATCCAGAGTCAGCCCAAAGCTGCCCTGGGACACCAGGTGTGACACTGCCCTGTACCTGCACACATTTCCTCAGCTCAGGCTGAGCTCTGCTTGGCAAAGCCGTGCTCTGCTGAAATCAGCGGTGGTTTGTTTAGTTTCTTGAGCGAGAAAAATACTTCTTTTGGCCTTATCTGGATTGAAAAGACGATTCAAAGCTTATAAATAGCAGTTGCAGCATATGCTAAGGAGCTGCGTTTCAGAAGTAAATACCCTGCTCGTTCCTCGCCCTCTCCTCTGCCTCCCCCTGTCTGGCCAAAAGCACTGCCAGGTGACTTGCAAACCCTGCACCCCTTCAGACCTTCCTTCTTCTTTACATCTTCAAACAGACAGTAATTAATATCTCCATGATGGCTTTGCCTGCCTAATTATCTTCTTTGCTCAAAATAAGAGTCTTCCTAAATAACTTGTGTGGCGCTGCAGGCGTCACGAGCTGCCGTGCACCAGGACTGGCCTCTCAGCTGCACTTTGGAGAAGTGCTTTTCATGCTGCTGCAGCTCCAGAGCTCAGGAGGCTGCTCCTCCGTGAATAAAACTGGGCATGAAGTGGAACTGGGTGGGTTTGTGCACATAGGAACAGTCCCAGAGAGCCGGCAGGAGCAGGATGGGCAGCACTTCCAGGGATACCGGCTCCTGCTGCAGCCAAGCTCTCTCCTCACCTGAAAACCCAAAGCCAAACACATTTGGAGGAGGGAAGGAATTCCAGTGTGACCAGAGCCTCTTTCCAAAGCCAAACAGCAGCTCAGGGAATGGGGAATTTCTCCAAGGGCTGGAAACTCGATTGCCTGTTGAAGGAGGATGGCTGCTCCCTCCAGAGCTGTCCCCAGCGAGAAGCCCTGGCAGTGCTCCCTCACAGGGACTGTCTCTACCTCTGCTCGTGCTGAGGTTTCAGAGACCTTTACAAATCCCTCAGGTACAAATTCCTGCTGGTGCTGTGAGGGGAAGGCGCAGGCAGTGGAGGGGCAGCAGCATTTGGGTGAAACTGGTGGAGATGGGAGACAGAGCCAGCTCCTCACAGGTGGCACATTGCCATCTAGCTGGCATTTGCTTATTTTCCTTGCAAACCAAGTTTCCCTGGCACTGTGCTGCCCAACTGGGTGGGAAGCGTCCCTGGTGGCTGGGGACCCCGGGGAGCTGCTGCTGTCACAAGGCACCAGCCAAAGATGAGGTGACAGACAGGTGTCTCGAGGCAGCAGGAGCGAATTCCCCCTTCCCTGCCTGCTCCTCTCAGCTCCCAGCAGATGCTGGTCCAACAGCACCAAACCATCCTTCTGCACCAAACACACATTTCCCACTTCTCCTGCCTCCTTCCTTCCTTCCTTCCTGCTCCTCAGCAGTTCTGCTGGGGACAAACCCGCTGCAGGGAGAGTCCTGCTTCATCCAGCACAGGGCAGACCTGTGCTCTGCCAGGCTCTCCAAGGGCCCTGGGATGGCAGCAGTGCCCACCACAACCCTGCAAATCCTCGCAGCAGCACTGCTGATGCAGTGCAGGTCTGATGGGAAGAGCTGGCTCCATGCAATTCCCAGTGATCCCAGAGCCAGCCCAGATGTCTCCACTCATTTTCTGCTGTGTTGGTTGGCCCTGCCTGTTCCCTGCCACTCGCTGCATTCAACAGGCTGCTGGAGATGTGTCCAGAACCACAAACCTGAGCTTCCCATGGCTGGCCCCACCTGTCCTCCTACCTCAGCCAGGTCCCTGCCCATCTCTGGAAGGATTCCACACACACATCCCCCCCTGCCACATCCCTGCTCCCTGCAGATGCCAAAGCTGGGTCAGGCCGCCCTGCTTGGATGGGAGCAGACACTGCAGCTCCACAGACTCTGCAAGTTTGCTGGTGGGGTCTGGAGCACGACTCAGCAAAGGATTAAAGAGCAGGGTGCAGACATCCAGGCTAGGTGAGCTGCAGCAGGGCCAGGCAGGACCTCCCCTGCCCTCTCCACACAGCCCTGCTGGGGCTCTGGGATTCGGGCTGGGATGGCAGCTCAGGTCCTGCTGGAAAAACCCCAGAACCTCCAGGCTGGAGCAGTAACTCCAGGCAGGAAGGAGCTTGGGGAAACCCAGACAATTGCTGCATTTCTCCAGGCAGGGGCAGCTCTCCTCCTCCCACCCAGGCAGCCAGCAGCATCGCCTTGGCGTTGGAGGAGGGAAACCCACAGGCAGTGGGACAAACAGGAGGGAGCTGTTCAATCCTCCTCCTCCCGATGGATCCTGCCACAGCAAAATCCCTCTCCCTGCACCTCTCCGGGGCTGGGCTGGGCACATCTCTGAGGAGTGAGGCAAGATGTGTCCACCAAAACCTCGATTTGTGGCTGCTGCACCCAGACTCCAGCACCAACATCCCCCGAGACCTCCTGAACGGCGTCTGCCCCCCGAGGGGACTGAGAGCACCGAAACCCCAGTGCTGTCCTGACTTGCAGGCACAGACAGCTTCTCCAGGGGAAATTTAGTGCAGGTGACTAATGCAGCAGCCCTGAATCACCCTCCAGAGGTGTGGGGGAGCTCATCCACACTCCCCAGCGTAGCTGATGGCTCGAGTCAGGCTGCACGGATCCCCTCCCTGCTCCCAGCCTGTGGAATGGGTACAGGCAGCTCTTGCCTGGATTTACAACTTGGCTGCTAAACATGGGGGAGTGACAGTCTCATCCTGCACATTCATGCCAGGCGGTGTCCTCGGGGTGTCTGGGCCATCCCGTGCTGTCCCCAGAGATGTGACACCAGCACTGCCACCTCCCTGCTCTGCTCCTGGCACCGCCTTTGCCAGCCAAAACCCCACCACACCTCTGGCAAAACAGCCTCAGCAGTTTTGCCTGACACCTGTTACGCTGCAAGAAACACTTCCCAACACCAGCCTGGGTGAGAGAAACACCCGCCGGCCCCGGCACGGAGCCAAGCTGCTTCCAGCACCCAGCATCCAGCATCCAGCATCCAGCATCCGGGATCCAGGATCGAGGATCCAGCAAACAGCATCCAGGATCCAGGATCCAGCACCCAGCATCCAGAACCCAGCATATAGCATCCGGGATCCAGGATCCAGCACCCAGCAAACAGCACCCAGCACCCAGAATCCAGCATCCAGAATCCAGCATCCAGGATCCAGCACCAGGATCCAGCATCCAGCGTTGCCGATGGATAAATGCAGAATGCAGCACCCTGAGCAATTTCCATGTGAGTCTTCCACGCTGCACTCCGGGGGCCCGGGTGCTTTGGCACTCCCCTGGCCCTGCAGCCCGGTTGCTCCCGTTTCTGCTCAAGGGCGATGGGATAATTACAGCAGCAAATGACCCAAAGCCGGTTAAAGTCCCATTTAAGTGCCCGGCCGGGACAAACGAGGCTTTAGCTGAGCTGTTCTGGCTGGCAGTGCCAGAGCTGTCGCCTCTCCACGGAGAGCCTGACCCCGACACCGGCGTGGGGACAGAGGCTGTGTCAGTCTTGGGGATGGCACCCAGCATCAGCCTCTCCCAGAGGGGGACACAGGGACAGCCGTGCCACCCTGCAGCAGCACAGCCCTTCGGGGAGCCCTCCTTGGGGTCACACTCTGGGGTGTGGAAGAAATGGCAGCAGCGCAGTGGCCGGCAGCGGTGGCGAGGCAGGGCTGTGACATTCTGCAAAGGGAAAGGCACCGCCTGCCCGGCGCTGGGCCCTCAGCAGCTCAGCCTCCCCTTCCCCCAGGACACAGCACGGCTCAGCAGCACCCACTCCCTTCTCCCCGTCATCTCCCGGCTCCAAACTTTGTGCTCAGCCCCGGGCAGGATCTGGCCCGCGGGGGCTGGGCTGAATGGAGCCCTTGGGGTTCCTGGAACTCCGAGGGAAATCGGGTTACCCCGGTGGCCTCGGCCGGAGGAGCCGGGCAGCGGCTGCCCTGCAGCTCCACGGCGCCGGCTGGGAAGGACGTTTCGGGTGGGGAGGGGTTAACCCTTGCTGCAAACACCTGCATCCACCACAACCAAAGCCTTGTGCTCCAAAGGCCCCCTGGTCTCCTGCAGGGCTGTGACTGCGGCCGGGGGTGAGGAATGGAGGGATGGCACGCCGGAGTTGGCCGAGGGAGAGGACAGAGCCCTCCCGGGCGGATGCCATCCCCACGGATCTCCCCGATGTGGAGCCGGCTGATGCTGGAGCGTATCGCCAGCTCATCGGCAGCGTGGCTGGAGCAGCCTGCACCACCGAGCCGGATTAACAGGGTCTGAGCCCAGCCGGAGGGCTGGAGGCGCCGAGCCCAGCAGGGACGAAGCAGAGAAGTGCACCAAGCACGACAGCAACTGGTGGCTCTTGGGAGACTTCCCTACTTTGGGTTCAGCAGCCAGCCTGGCTGCGGCACGGACTCTGCCAGGGCCCCCCTCCACCCGGAGCAGCTCCGGGAGAGCCCCCCCGGCCGCGCTCAGGGCTGCGATCCCCGGGACGGCCAGCACCACTGCGAGGATGCCCCAAGACGGGCAACCAGCCCCAACACCCACCCTTGCCCTCGGCACCCAGCAAACTCCCACGGAAACTTAGGAACTCACTGCAATCGTCGGACTCGTAGCCCTCGGGGTCCACCTGCTCCTCGGGCGCTTGGCTCTTGGCCGGCTGCTCCGCGGGCGTCGTTCCGTGGGCTCCGAAGAGCTGGTCCACATCCTCCTCATCCTCTCGGGGTGCCTCGGCGGGGCTGACCGAGGGCTGGCTGAGCGCGGGGCGCAGGGCGCTGCTGCTGCGGCCGACGGCGGCGGGGAGCCCGCGGGGGAAGCGGGGGAAATAATCGGAGATCTGCTTGATGGGTTTGATGGGGCCGGGGCAGACGTCAATGGCCATGTGCTCCTGGATACTTATGGTCATTTTCTCTCCTTTTCGGAGTGTCATGCATGCGGCTGTCGCTGCCGAGCCCCCCCGGAGAAGCCCGTGCGGGAGAGGGAAGTTTGTGCCGGGGGCTGCGGAGGCAGGTGAGGAGGGAGGCTCCCTTAGGTGGTTGTGGAGCCCTGAGCCTCGGTGGCCGCACGCATGCTGCTGCTGCCAGCCCTGGCGCTCGCACAGCCCCTGATCCTGCCAGCGCTGCCTGGGAATAAATGAGCGAGACGGAGAGACGGATAAGAGGCAGGGGGTGGGCTCTCGGGTGATGTCACCAGCTAGCAACAAAGCGGTACCCAGCAGCGGAGGAATGAGGGATGTGGCCGGCCTGTCGCCCCGGCCGCACGGCCACCAGCCCGGGCAGCCGCCCCCTGCCCCTTCCCCAGCACGGCCGCGGAGCCCCGGGGGCAGCCGGCACAAGCTGGGGTGGAGGGAGGTGGGGAGGTGGCTTTGACCCATCCGCCTGTCACAGCAGGGCTGGTCCCTGCCAGACCCCTCGGGGGGCCGGAGGTCACTGGGCAGGGTCAGGAGCCTTCGTCCTGCTGTGTCACATCCCGGACGTGGAGAGGGACCGTGACAGCCCCCAGGGACCGTGACAGCCCCAAGGGTCTGTGACAGCCCCCGGGGTCCGTGACAGCCCCAAGGGTCCGTGACAGCCCCCAGGGACCGTGACAGCCCCCAGGGACCGTGACAGCCCCCAGGGTCTGTGACAGCCCCCGGGGTCAGTGACAGCCCCCCAGGGTCCGTGACAGCCCCAAGGGTCTGTGACAGCCCCCGGGGTCCGTGACAGCCCCCCAGGGACCGTGCCACCCCCCGGGCCCTCCCAGGTCACCCCAGGCTGTGCCAGGGCGTTGCTGTGCCACATCCTGAGCCGGGGGCATGGATGGCACCAGTGGCCTCTCCCCGCTGCTCACAGGGGCAGGGACAGCCCCGACTCGGATCCCTGCTGTCCCAGCCCGCAGCAATGTCCCTTCCAGAGCTCAGCACCAGCAGGACGAGCTTCTGGAACTGGGAACAAACCGGGGACTGAAGCAGCACATGTGCCCTGCTCGTGGCTCGGGTGGCACAGCCTCTGCCAGGCGGTGTGTGGCTGTGCCATGGAGCTGCTACAGCATCACAGAGAAGTGAGGAACAGGCTGGGCCAGGGCTCAGTGTCATTGTGGCCACTCTCAGCACACCTCCTGCTCCTTCCTGGGCATGGCCAGGGCCCCAGCCCCAGCCAGGACAGACACAGGCTCCTGCCACAGGCTCCCTGGAAAACACCGAGCTGTGCTTTGTTCAGGGAATTGGTCTCAAACTGCTGTTTTCACTCATTTCCCCCTGTGTTCAAACCAATAAATCTGTGGCTTCACAAGCTACCCAAAGTGGACTTTTCAGCAAGGAGTGCCAGAGGAGGAACACTGTGAGAAAATGATGCAAAATCCTGCCCAAGTAACTCACCCTGCACAGGAAAATGTGGCTGAAATATTTCAGAGGAGCAGCCTCTCTGCTGGCTCAGTTCTGGGGGGTCTGGCATGAGGCTGGGACACTTGGGGACACTGCTCAGCCACCACCACCTCCAGCTGCTCACACCAGGTGACCTGACACGTCCCTTAGCCATGCACACAGAGCTGCAGGCTCCTGCAGCCTGGCACACTATTAAAATCAAAGCTCTGTTCTTCAGAGGATTTCCCCCAAATCCCAACAAAATGACACCCAACCTTTCTGTCTACAGCAGAGTTCAGTTTTCATTCAGATTTTGGCTGATGTTAATGCATGTCTTTGAGTCATAACATACTGACACCAGGCAAACGAACCCAATTTACTCCTCACAGGGAAGTGAATGTTTCTCTCCTGAAGCATCCAAACTTGTCACTGCTCTGTACCTAGACATGAAGCACATCTAAGGATGATCTAATGACCTGGGAGAGCAGGAGACAGCTCACTGCTCCTTTGTGTCCCTGCCACATTTTCCCTCTGAGGTGGCTCCTGCCTGTTACAGACCCAGTCTCAGACAGTTTAACCCCTTTCCCATATCCAAGGATTCCCAGGACATGAATTCAGATGGAAATGCCACCTGCTCTGCACAGGGAAGCTGAAGATCTCGCAGGTGGGCTGATGCTGGGTGGAAACATCACGGCAAGCAGAAGGAGATACCTCCGGATTTGGGTGTGTTCATCCACACAGGCTCCATCTTTTGGTGCAGCATCCAGGATGTGGTGTGGACTCAGAGAGAATGAAGCAGAAATTGGGCCTGATGCCCAGAAAATATCAGCAATTTCCTCTAAGAAAGGACAAATAAATAAATAAATAGAATCAAGTTACGTGTGAGGGCCTAATGCCGTTACTACCATTACAAAAGCGTCATCGTTT
This sequence comes from Parus major, assembly GCF_001522545.3. NCBI lineage: Eukaryota > Metazoa > Chordata > Aves > Passeriformes > Paridae > Parus > Parus major. The sequence goes on along the minus strand of NC_031787.1, from coordinate 6,874,819 downwards.
CAAAGGTTTCCTCAAAGAGCACGAGACCCAAACAGGCAAAGATTGTTTTACAGGACAGAAAATCAAGGCTCTGGGAATTAAGGTGAACCTCTGAGCTCTTCTTCCTCCTGCATCCACAGCTGGGATCAGGGCCTGGCAGCACCAAATGGGAGATGCTCAGCTCAGCCAGGGATTCAGAAGAGCAACAAGGGGGCAGAAAAGGCAGAATTGAAGCAGACAAACTCCCTGGAGCAGGGCAGGGTCAGCCCCCGAGGGACATCCCATCACCAGCCTTATAGACCAAGAGAAACCAAAGCCAAGACTCCCTACTTGTAGCACAGATGGGACTTTGTAGTCCCTGCCCCACCCCAAGCCTACAGAAAGCACCTGGAGCCTTTTCTTAGCTTTTGGTGAGTCCCAAAGCAGCTTGGCTTTAATAAACCACACTTTTCCTACATTCCCATCCCTCCTGGGCTGCACAGCCCCAGATTTACTGGGGGCTCCCCAAACGTGTCACACTCGACAAGACAGAAGGTGAAAGGGACAAAAATAGAAAGTTGGGCTAGGAGACAAAAGCAGGGCTTGCAGATACAAAGCCAGTTTCCAGGTAAAGCTCTTAATTCCCACCGTCTGTCTAATGCCCTGGAATGTGACTTGATTTGATCCCTGGCTCTGCCAGGGCCATTCAGAGCTGCTGCTCTGCCCACGCACGTGGCCTCTGCTGCCCTGGAAGGGGGAATTTGAGCTCCCCACCAGCCCCCAGGAGGGAAGGGAGAGAGTTTAAATGTTAAAATGCCAATTTTAACCACAGTTCTGCCTGGCAGGAAGCAAAGCCACTCTGTCAGGGAATATCCATCCCTGTAGGAAGGGGGGACAGCCTCCAGGGAAGGGGGAGGTGGTCATTACAGAGCCAGCATCAAAGCAGGGATGGGATGAGGGGGCAGAGCAATTGTTCCTGTCAAAATCCATGTTTTCTCCCAAGAAAACAAGATCCTGAGCTCAGCACCTGTGACATTGTGCTTGGGATGTGGGATGCAGGAACCATTACCCCGACTCTACACCAGGCTCCGAAAACACCAAGGTTTCTCTTCAAGTCCTGAACAGGGGCACGAGCACAGGTTTAAGTACATCCAGAAAAAGCCTGTGGCGCTCACTCTGCCTGTGCCACAGCCCAGATTCCTCCTCTGGAGCTGCCCTGCAAATGGGCAAACAGAAGGAATATTCCTACAGCCCCCAAAACTGCAGCACACAGATTAAACATGCACCCAAAAACACAGGCTGTCCTCAGGACACATTTTAAACAATTCTCTTCCAAATGCTGAGCATCAAGTTCTGCTGTTCCAGGTTTAAATCAATGGGAGCAGGGGCTGATCCCAGTTTGATCAATTCCTTTCCAAATGGAAAGCACAGCAGCAGGATGGCACATCCCATTGCTTGCCAGGGATTCAGTGACTGACCCACCGGTTCTTTATTTCTTGCTCAGCTCAAAATCTCTCTGAGTCCCCCTGCTCTGCTGGAGAAAGCACAGAGAGATGTTGCCAAATTAAAACCTTCACTGCCTCTGGATCTCATCCTGGAATTCAGAGAGGTGGGACAGGGAGGTTTGCCAGTGTCCCCAGGGAGGTGACACAGGCAGCACCAGCCTGCACAGCCCTAGCTGGAATTTTGCTTTTCCCAGCCATTTTTCAGTCTGAAAGTACCGGCAGCAGGAGGCTGTAGGTAGGAGGAGAGGGTAGGTAGGCAGGAGAGGGTGCCAGCAGATACCACCAGCTCAATCTGGCTGCAGGACTGGGGGGTATCAGCACTGCCAGGGGATGCCAACACTGCTGGAAGAGACCCCTCCATCCCTCCAGGGTGGCTCAGGACTCACCCTGCCTTCAGTTCCCCTGGCTGGGAGGTAAAAACATATTTTTTATTTCTTCCAGTGAGCTGCAGTTGGGCTGTGTGCATGGGAAGGGGGTTAATTGAAAAGCAACGTGTGCCTGGCTCCTTGGCTCGCTCAGGGCACTGTCTCCTGGCTGACGCACAGCTCCTGGCAGCCTCCCCTCAAAGATCCCTGCCCTCCATGGCTGGGGAGGCTTGGCTGAGCCCATCCAGTGGATTGCTCTCCTTACCTGGTCAAACAGCCTTTGCATTTGCTAAGTAAAGCAATAATAATAATGATGATAACTGGGAAACTTGGCAAAAATAATCCTAAGGAGCTTATTCCAGGCTGTGGCGATTACAGCTCCCCAGCAGCGCTGATATCCCAGTGCATCCCGGCCCCCACTGCTCCTCTGCTTGGATAATATCTGAGGTTATCTGTGCTCCAACAGGCCCTGCTAACAACCATTATTTGACCAGATTTAACCAGCAATTACTAGCTGTGAACAAAATCACTGTGGTGGAATACAACCCACATCCTATTACGACGCAGACACAAACAAACCCTTGCAGAAAGCCAGGCAAGGGCCAAATGCCAGCAGGGGAGAGCCCTCTCCCCTCAAAATATTGCTTAAGGTTCCCAGAGACTTAATGGAACACCCAACCAGTGGCAAAGGTGGATGGAATCCTCCTGGCCAGCACCTGCAGATGGACCTGGAAAGGAGCTCCCAGGAGGAGGGAGGGAGGCACCAGCTCTCCCTGAATCTTCAGGATGGGCCCAGAATAGTTCTACTTTCAGTAGGGGCTGATGTTTAACGTTTAGCATATGTTGCCATTTCCATGTGAATCCCAAAATAGTTGGTGTTTTCTTTTGTAATTTTAGTGCACTTGGCTCTTTTGGAGTCCTGTGGAACGTCTGCCCTCCTGCTGGGGAGGGGACCTGCTCTGCTCGTGCACCCTGACACCTCACTGCCAGCACTGCACATCGAGCACAGGGGACAACTGGGGATTCAGCTGCTGTAAATCTCAGCTCTGGGGGTAAATCCACACAGGGATTCACCAGGGTGGGTCTGTGCACAGCCTGAGCTGCAGGAAAATCCATCCAAACCGTGCCCAGGAGGAGAGTGACGTCTGATCTTGGGGCACAGCACTGCCAAGGGCTCAGTCCTCAGGGGGATTTGCACAGGGATGAACCTTTTTGGAGTTTTTTTCTTAGATTTCTCTCCTGATCTGTGAGTTTCCCTGAACTCCAGAGCCTTAGCAGGGGTTTGCCATCACCAGGCCTCACCCTCTCACACAGTGCTGGATCTGATTGTTGCGAGATAAACGTGGACCCACTCCCTTGCAATCAAGGGAGGGGAGACTTCTGTGCAGCATCAACTCCTATTAGACTAATTTTATCTGCTCTCAGTGCCTTTCCAAGCTGGAGACAACGTCCTCTGAGATTATCCAGCTGACTTGTCTTAGGAGTTTTACCCTGCTTTTACCTCTTCCCGACAGTCTCCCAGCTGCAGGAGGATGACAACATTCCTCCTCAAGACTTTCCAGGCAGCCAGGAGCAAAGCCTGGTGTTAATTTTGCAGCAGCACCTTATCCTCTGGTGGCTGGGTCTGGAGATACGTGCTGGGGCTGGGCACTGCTGCCTCCTGCACCCCCAGCTCTTCCCATTCCATAAATGTCCAGAAACAGAGTTCCCATCAGCATTTAGGGCCCGGCCCTGTTGCCATGGAAATGGATAGACTTTCTGCTCACATTTTGGTGGGAAGAGGCATTTCAGGAGTCACACCAGCTCCCAGAGTCAACACAGGAGTGAGGGCAGAAAGCAGCCGAGCTCCACAGAGGCACCGGGGGGAATCTGCTCCCACGCCACGCTCCAGGAATTCAGAGCTGGATGCAGGCAGAGGGAAAAATGCCACCAAGAACCGGCAGCAGAGTGAGCTCCAGGGAATCACGAAATAACATCTTGGGTTTGCAGTATTAAAGAGCAATTTGGCTGCATTAAGAGAGCTTTATAGCTGCTCCTCTCCCACATCCACGTCAGGGTAATGACATCCTGTCAAAAGCAATCTACCCAAACCCCCCTGTGCAACCCCTGCACCTGTCACAGCTCTGGGACTGCTCTGTCCTGGCTGCTGCTCCTCCCAGGGCTGGGACATGTCCTCTCCATCCCTGGCTCATGAGGCTCAGCCATGAGCTGTGAGGGAATGATCCATCGTGGAGGCCAGGGAGTTTTCCTGGCTCCATCCACAAATCCCAGTATCACGCCAACATTAAAAAAAACAAACCAACAAGAATGGAAGAGCAAGAGGAGGAGCAAGAAGAGGAGCAAGAAGAAGAAGAAAAGATCCCACAGATTCACTGTGGGATCAGGCTGCTGGAGAGACCAACTACCCCAGGTTCCCTGAACCAGGCAGTGCTGCTCACACGTGCACCACAAAGACAAACTCACAGCAGCACCTGAGGGGCAGCAGGGAAGAAATTGAGGCCACAGCCCAGACAAGCTGGTTCCTGCCTGGAGAGCAGCAATCCTGGCAGGGCTGGGGCAGGCAGGATGCTCTCAGATCCACGGGCTGTTCAGCTGCCTGACCTTATGTCACCCGACTCAGGACAAAGTTTGTCTCCACTGAAGGGAAGCCCAAGCATTTTCCAGCTCTGTGGTGATCCAGGGAAAACAAAACTTGGGAGCAAAGAATACCCACCAGCTGCAAAAATGGGAGACAGGCGGCATTCCTCAAAATACAAACTTTACAGGGTGCTGAGGGGGGCACCTCCCAGGTCACTTGGCAGCCAGAGGAGTCACTAGATGGCCCTGCTAGTCCTGTTCATCTGATCACAGCACGGATATTGAGAAATGCTGCTCTGCAGGAGCTGGGAAATCTGTGGCAGGGAGGTGGCACCTTGGCCAGGAGTGACCAGGCAGGTGAAGGGTCTTTCCTGGTGCCACCATGCCCTGGGTGTCCTCTTCCCTCCCCGAGAGCAGCTCCAGCTGCCAGCGATGCTGGAAGCCTCAGTGTAATCATGTTGACAGTGATGGGTGTAAGAGCCAGGGAACCATATTAATGAACCCCGTGTTGCTGGATAATCATGACATTAGCCTTATTGGATTAGAACATTTGCATAATTTGGGCACGAGCTGCTACCTGCACGGAGACATATGTTTACATGAATTTACATCCATTTGCATCCCAATGAAGCTGCATCCTCAGCAGCCTCCAGGCTGACCAGTCACGGGCCATTGGCAGCTCCAGCCCAGGGAGCATTTCCTGCTCTCAGGACAATCCCAAACCACTCAGGAGCCGCCAAACAACAAAATTCTCCCTCCTCAAGGTGTTCCTCACACCTCACTCTACCCTTGGTGGGTCAGGAGAACAGCCCCTCTGCTCAGCACTGGGGTCACCTGTGAAAAACCAGGTTCACTTATTTTTTTATAGAATTTAAAAGTTTAATAAAAAGACAATTAGGAGATAAAAATAAAGTAAAATATACAGATACAGCCGGGTGTCTCTGCATTCAGCCAAGGGAGCACACCTTACTAACAAAGGATTGTCCCTTAAAAAGAGAACCCTACTACATATCCATAAATTCTCATGCATATTCAGACATTCTTCTTAGGGTTTTTGATGTTCCTCTATTTAGTTTTTTCCTTGCCCCCTTCCCAGTAGATCAATCTTCTTGGTGCCACGGGGTTTTATGTCCTCTCATAATGGGTGCCATAAATTTTCCCTTTGGAGGGCTTGGAGGATTGCTTGTCTTCATCTGGATAAAATAATCTTAGGATGCAGGGCAGGTCTCTGACCATCTTTTCAGTCTCTTGGTTATATAAACAAAAAGTAGTTTGTGCTTTAATATCATGTTATAGCCCAACATATATGTGTATTATACCCCTATTTCTAAATATCATCAATAACAGAAATATAAGAAACTTTATTAATACAACAAAATTTTCTAACCTTATACATATAACATTCATTATAATACTTGCAAAAAGCCAATAATATGATATGCATTTATAACAATCCCTTTCCCAGTTCCCACAAACTCTTGCTGCCTGCCAGGTCCCAGGAAAAGGGGCACTTGAGCCCATCCTACTCACAGCTGTGAAAAGGGATCGATAGAACACTCCCAGCAGGCTGAAAAGCTCAGGATTTAAGAGGCCAATAAAGGCAGCCCAAAATGAACTCCTTTCTCTGTCTTTTCAAGCCACCAGCTCTTTGATTCAATTGCTTGATTTTATAGGAAAGGGGAGGGAGATCCAATTATTTGATTCTTGATTTCTTAGTGTAGAAATACAGACTCTGCAACCACGGAAAGGCAAAAATCCCTTAAAGCAGTGTTACAACAATTTGGTGGTAACATCAGCTTTATAGGGCTGTAAGAATCAGCAGTTTCCCCTGCAGGGCTCCAGAGCAGAACCTGCTCCAGCATTCAAGGAGTGCAGTAATATCTGAGCACAAAATCCTGCAAACCCACCCTCAAAATCACAGGGTGAGAGGTGGCAGCTGCCTGGCTGCTTGTCCTCGAGTGTTTTCCTCACCAAATCCCTTCACAACCCTGGGAATTATGATTTGGGAGGGACCAGGAGCTGCACACTTGCTCCCAGGTTATCTCCAGCCCCAAAAATTGCTGCTGGCTCCTTCCAAAGGCTGCCATGAAAACAGACAGCAGGAGCAGCCCAGGGGTGTCCAAACCATGTTCCACAAGCCTCACTGCCACTGAAAGCTCTGCAAATTAAAGGGATTTATCTCTGAGTGCTGGCCTGCAAGATGCAAAGAGCTAAAAACCCCAAAGTGCCCTTGGGATTAAACTTACCTGAACCCATCAGCAGCAAGGAGAGCAGCAAATTGTGCAGGGAGCTCACTGGAAGTTTCTCCTGGGATGCTGAGAGCTGGAGCAGCCTTCTCTCCCCTTTTCTGCTGCACACAGTGATGCTGCCACATCACTAAAAGCTCAAATGGTGTTTTCAGGGTCTGCTCACCCAAACCAACCCACACCCACTGCTTTCCCTCCCGAAGGAGCTGGAGAGAAAAGAAAGGAGCTTTAAGAAACTGCTCACTTGGGTGAATCCAAGCCTGGGGGATTGGATTGGGAGCCCAGCTCTGTTCTGAGGAAGGTGAGGAAGGCACCTGACCCCCATCCAGCACCTTCTCCACTCCCTGCACAGCTTCAAAGCCTGGCATTTAGCACATCTCTGCTTCAGCCACTCAGGCTGTTAAATGGGCACGTTTTCACTCCTAAAAGCCATGTCAAGACCCTCTGGGAATCTCTTACCCTTGTTTTAAGTGGAGTGCATCATATTTCAATATTTCACTCCAAAGCTTTTCCCATATCTGAAAACTTCTGGACCCACAACCCACCTGAGAAACAAGAACAAAGCCAGCAGAGGGCTCGGGGGGACTCTCACCTCGAAAAGAGGGACATCACCAGAATCTCTGGCTGAAAAACTCCTGTTTTGGAGGAAGAAGACGTTTCAGCTGATTGTGCCATTAGGTGCCAAAGCCAACTGCAGGTGCCTGGCGATGGCTCCGTGTCTCAGGCAATGAGGGGAGAGCCCAAAACGGTGGCAGCAGGAGGAGGGGAGGTGCTGGAGCATCACTGCCGGGATCTGGGCTTGGGCAGAGCACTGGAAATGTCCATGGGACGCTGGGTGGAGGCCACGGGAGGGTTTGATCAGCCCCAGGCTGCCGGCTTGGCTCACAGCTGGACACACCAGGTAACAGGAGAAAATCCAACCCCTTCCTCTCCAGCGGGGGAAAGAGGAGGGAGGGAGGAAAGAAAGCCCAGGGAATGAGTTCTGCACAGGACAGGAGCAAGGCAGCTGTGATTTCCAGCCGGGGAGGAACAGGACCAGCCCCAGGCACAGACCTTGATCACGATGGGGCATCCCACAGAGTAAAACCCCTTTTCTGCCTCTCCCACACACTCACCCACCTCCAAAACACATCAGGACTGAGCTTGTGCTGCAAAAATCTGACTCCTGCATGCTTCCCTCTCCACAGAAGGAATGTACCAGGCTGCATCTGATTTCTTCTCTCCCTTTCCAGCCCTTTCACCCTCCTTTCCCTATCTTCGAGGAACAGATGCACCCATTCAGAACCACGCAGGAGAAAGTGTGGATTTGCCTTCCCAACCGCAGTGCAGCTGGCAAAGCACAGGAGGGAAAATGATGTTTTGCACGAATACAGAAATTATCTGTACTGATCTTATTAAGCTTGAATGGGGAACCGACAGAAAAAGAAAGGAGGGGAGCGAAAGGCTTTGTTTGGGTGTAGCATCATTATTGTTTATCCTCTCCAAGCACTCCATCATCCTAATCCCACTGTCTGCCACGGTGACAGGTCAGGAACAGCCATCTGAGAAGCAGCACCAGCCTGCCAGAGGGATGCAAACCTGGCAAGGCAGTGCCTGGGGGACCCAGCAGCACCTCGGGGAAGTCTCACCTGCAATTCCCAGGCCAAGCATCCAACGACTCACAAACATTATTGGTGTTGAAAATATTTGTGTGGTACCTGTTAGCACCAGAGAGCTGGGACAGGCAGTGGTGAGGGAGAAACAAAGGCTCAGGAACTCCCTAACCCACTCCCTCACGGGGATATTCGTATTTATCACATGAATAAATTCGATGCCAAGATACCCAGGACACAAGAGCAAATTCCTCACGGTACAGGCAGCACAGCAACTCTGGCAAGTACAGAAAAACAATCACAAGGTGGAAATTCAAACAGAACACCAGTCACCTGCTATCAAAACTGGGGAAATTTGGCAAGTTTCCTCCTTAGCACTTACCACATCAAGGCTGCTCAATGATGCTAATTAAACAGGTACCTCCCAGACACAGCCTGGAAGATTTACATCCCTAATTTGCATTTCTCAGTTTATTTTTCTTTCCTCCAAGGCACCATTTGAATGGCCACGGTGTGATTGCTTGGAGGGGTTTAATTTTGCACGAGTGCCATTTGAAGATGAAGGTCTGTCCCATGGCTGCTCCTCCTGCCCCTGCTCTCCCACCGTGGGGCTCAGCTGTTCACTGAGGTTTTCTTGGTTCCTTGGGCTCAGCTTCACCAGTTTAGAAATAAAGAATGCTGGGCTCAGCTGCTCTGGGTGATCCAGCTGCTGTCCCAGGGGCTGGGAATGGATCAGTCTGGGGATTATTTTGGGGGTGAGTCTCTGAAACACCCAGCAGCAGTGCACGGTTGTTAGGACCAGTCTCAGAGGTGTGATCTTTCCACCCACATCCCAAATCCAGTCCCAAAACCCGAGAGCAGGGCAGCTCCCACACCCCAGGGGCTGCTCCCATGGAATGGGACAGCACAGCTAGAACAGAAATTTGTATAATTGCAAATAACTAAAAGCAGCCACAGCCCTGTGGTAATTTGTCAGCTCTGAAATCAGAATTCAGTCACACTCAGGGGGGAAGGCGTCTCTGCCAGCACCCCTCTCCTGATAAGGCTCTGATCAGCAGCAAGCCATAAATAATAAATGGTAATAAATTATATATAATAAATTGATAGAAACATAATAAATGGGAGAGGGGACACGTGGCATGGTGTTCCTGTCTGCTCTGCCATGGAGTAAAGGCAAGATCCTCATCTTGTGCCATTCCAGCACCACCTGGACGTGCTGCTAACAGAGGAAAGGGTCAGGGGGGACTCTGAAGGAGCAGCTCAGGATGAAGGACTGCCACAGAGTGCTGCCCCATCACCTGCTGAAAGTCTCATGAGGTGAGTGCAGCATCAGCCCACCCAAAAAACTTCCCTGAACTCCGTGTCCATCCCACCCACCTGCAGGAGGAGGTGGGGGAGCAGTCTCTGAGGTGGAGAGGAACAGAGAGATGGGAGGAAGCAAAGGGAGAGGCTGAGCTGGTGAGACTCCGCTGCTGCCAGCCCTCTCCCCATGGAGGAAACAACTTCAGGGAGGAACTGCTGCCAGGTTTAATTTCAAAAATGAGCTGCAGGGGTTATTTTCCGGTCTGTGTCACTGTCCAAGCACTCCTGCTGGCTGCCCAGACTCAGAACCACATTGCCCAAACACCAGCCGCTCGCCCATTTGCTTTGGCTCCGCTCTCGCTGCCCTCCCCTCCCAAAACACAACTGTGAAAACCAAGCAGGGGAGCTCAGCAATCCACAGACAGCATTCCTGACTCTGAGATCCCACAGCCGACTCTCCCAGCTGCTGGCTGTTGTCATGGCAAGCGGAGAGAGGAAGCAACAACAGGAGAGCTGCTCAGTCCTTGACACACTCCATCCTTGGAACGATGGCAGCTCCCCAGCAGAACAATCCCAACAGCAATTACCGAGGCACTTTTAGAACGGGGGAAAAGCAAGAACAGATTAAAAAGCTATTTGAAACCTTGAGGCTGAGTGCTGAGGGAACAGGAGCAGCCAGGGCTGTGAGAGCTCTGCAAACAATGAGGAGACACAGAGAAACTCCTCTGTGGGCCAAGTTTAATGGACCCTGATTGTCAGAAAGCCTCGGGAGGCTGTGGGGACTGCACTTGACAAAAGGACAATTGGTGCTGCTTTGTGAGTCGTGGTTGCAGTGTGGAAAACCTTCACGGAGGGGCTGAGGCTGTGCCCCTGCCAGCACGAGGCACAGAGGAGGGGACAAGACAAAAGGTGACTTTCAAGTGCAGGATTCAATTAAACTCCAGCCACATGAATCACAATTCCACTGGCTGCCTTATTGTCTTGCCTTGCTGGAGGATTTGGAGAGTATCTACAAAAAAACCCTTTTTGCTCATGTCCAGAAGTTGTTACTGAGCAAAAGCTTTATTGTTTCCAGTAGTGAAACACCACATAAAAGTTGTGAGGGGTGGAGATGAGAACAAGAAAATAATAAACACAAATGACCAGAGCAGACTGAGCACATTCACTGAGCCCTTCTGAGCCAGCTCAAAAGACAGGTACAGGTTTTACAATATTCCAACAAGCAAAGAGCAAAACCAAGAGAATCACCACAAAGGGAAAAATGGTCTTCAAAATAAAACAATGCACAGAGCTGCAGATATTCCTTATTCAGTTGTGCCTGTATCACATTGTCCAGGAGATCCTTCCCTCAATCTGAGTCTTTCCACAGCTGATTGAACAATTCTGGTTCAAACTCAGGTGGAATCAGCCCATGGAGTTAAAATACAGAGGTAAGAAAGAAAAGTTTCCATTCTCACTGAGCAATGTCAGATTTATCTCTGAGAGTGTTTTATTAAAGCTGGCCTCAGTTAAAAATGAAGCTGGTGGCTCTGAGTGGCACAGCAAGGATTCCCAGGCTCCCCACAGTGTGGGACAGGACACGACTGACCTGCCTGCACTGCCCAGGGGAGCAGCACAAGGGACTCAGGGAGACTTACAAATGACACCCCCCATTTTCAAAGCTCTTTCCAACTCAGTGTAGAGCTGGTGATGAGAAAGTAACAGGTTTAAAGAAAACAGAGTCAGCTCCTAAAAGTCTTTTTCCTTCTCCTTCTGCTGTAGAATTAACTTTGGCTGGCAGGCCAGGCTGTCTGAGGTGCTGCAGTAACGAGCATGACAAACCTCACTTGGACTGTCAAAAGCTTCAAGGCAAAGCAGAACTCTGTTTGGTGCCTAAACACTCTGGAAATTGAAGACCCTGCAGCTCTCAGAAGCAGCAGCTCTGAAACCACACCAGTATTTCAGCAAAAGCTGATAGCTGGAGTTACTTTTTCAGATGCAGCTGATAGTTTTGGCCTTGCCCATTCCAGAGATGCAGCTTAATGGCCAGGTTAACAACACATAAAATAAAAATCACATAAAATATCCCTCAGCAGAGAAGAACCAACACCGATGGTGCGGGCCCCATGTCCTGTGATTTCTTTTTCTGCCACCTCAGGGAGCCCACAGGGCCCAAAGGTTTTGTTTTCATTTGTAAAAGGGCAGGAACAGATCACAGAGGAAGCGTTGGAAGCATTTCACCAGTAACCTGCCACAGCACATTAACTGGGAAAGCAGTGAGGGAATGGTCCTCTGGTGGGCCATGTTCATTTAAAAAGCAAGTCAGGGATTGATTTCCGATCTTCTGCCAGAGTGTTCCAGCACCCAATCTCATTTATCTTCATACTGCAGCCATTTGTAAGAACACACACTACATGCACACAAAGTGCCCAGTGCAAAGGAAAACAGAACAAAAGAGTAATAACTGAGGGGAAAGGCTGACATTAATGGGCACAAATTGCCTTCAATGCCATGATTTCAGAGGGAACTTTTTGGAATCCTTTGTTTCTTCATAATAGACAGGTCAGCTTCAGAGCATTTAATAAAATCCACAGTCTCCTACCAGCCCAGTGTGGATTTTGTTCAGGTCTTCAAAGATCTAATTGCTCTAGAGATGTGAGGTAATTTGGTTTTTCTCATCTGTCAGGCGTTAGGAGGGAATTGGTCCGTCCTGGAGGATAAGCAGGACCAGAGCACAGAGTTTTCAACAGCCTGACTCATGATGACACCACCAGAGTCAACCAGATGCTCAAGACTTCCAGGAAAAAGGCAAAAGAAAGGCCCTTGCTCATGTAAGGTGTGCACGTGGGAGGGCAATCTGCAGAGCTTTACAAGATAAAGTAATTTAAAAGCTTTTATCCAATTTGGGTACCCACAGGCAGCCAGCTGGGCTGGGGGTGTGCTCCCCCCAGGAGCTGCAGCAAACACAAATCTCCCCTGACCCCTCACAGGAGCCAGTGCACAGCCAAGAGGAGTGAAAAAAATCACAGCAAACTCCTTGGAGCGTTTCTTTGGCCTGAGCAGAGAGAGGGAAGGGGAGAACAACTTCACCAGCTGCTTCCTGATGCCCCACCAAGCTCAGTCCAGCCAGAACAAGGAAACACCAGGAGCACCTTCCCCGTGCCAGCCCCAGCCCCAGGCTGTGCTGGGCTTCACAGAGGACAGGCAGCTGCTGTCCCAAGTGTCACCGTGTTGCCAGTGCCCTGGAAGAGCCGGCATCACAAAGTCACCACCAGCAGCAGCTCCTGTCTGGAGTGAAATCTAAGGAATGGGAGTGCTGGATCCAGGAAAAAGCAGCTTCCTCTTCCCCTCCATCAGAGCCGTGTTCTGGTGTGGACTCGTCGTTTGCCTTCAAAATAAACAAAGGAGCAAAGTTTTGTTTGGAAAGCAGTGAAGGGGACAGGCTCCACAAAGTTATTTCACGTTGTTTTTGCGTGCTCAGTGCCATTTTAAGAGCTTCCTAAAAATAATAAAGAGAACATCCATGCATCATTAGTCCAGCAGTCAGGGCCCATTAGACTTGATTAAAGGAAGAAAAGACAGGGGAAGGAAATGTGGAAAGAAGGAGAAATGAGGAGTTGTGCTGCTAGAACTGGTCCCTCAGTACCTGCCCCCAGGTCAGTGAGGAAGCCAAAGCTCAGCTCTGAGGGGTGACAGAGCAGATCTGCCATGAGATCTCCCTGCTCTCCACGTGCCTGGGCCATGGCCAGGAGCCACAGCAGGACGTGGCCCCTGCCCATGGCTGGGGATGGGCACAGGACAGCTCTGCTCTGCTCCAGGTTTGGTCTCCTGCTGGCTGAACAAACCTGAGCTGATCCCTTCAGCCCCCCTGGCCAAAGTCAGGCTCTGCTGGGACACACTGCTCCTCCTCTTGGAGGAAGGACAGGGAATCACAGCGTGAGCTGCTCAAGGCACGAGGAGTCCCGAGGCAAATTCCTCCCAGCAGCTGCTGCCTGACATCCCTGTTAAAAGATAACCTCCCCAGCCATAAAACCTCTCCATGTGTTTACAAAGGCTCCAAAATCCAGGCTTTTCACTTCTATCTTACTGACTTCCCCTGCTCACTCTTTCCTGCTTTGTTTGCAGAGATGACATCAACTCCTGCCCTTGGTGCTTTGTGCAAAATGCTGAATGGAAAGCTGGGAGTGTGAGGAGTGAATGCATTGCAGAGGGCAGAGAATAAGTCTGAGGAGGTGGGGACAGGAGGCCAGACAGGCTGTTTGATCAAAGACCAGAGCACAGACCTCTGCAATGGGAAAGAAGGCACAAAAATAGGAGTTTCATCCTCAGCAGCAGACTTGTTTCCTGATATATTGAGTGAAAGAGCCGAGAGAATGAATCTTTGTCATCCCTCTATTTTGAAAGCAGAAGCCTTCAATTTAAAACTCCATAAAGAATTACAGGAATAGTGAAAGTAATTTATTTTTTAGTTACTTGAGCCTTTATTCACTTAACTTCAAGGCAGGCTTGAAAGAGCTGAAAATGTTTTGCTTCTACCACTCGAGGATGAAAATATTTTAATTCCCTCAAACATGGAAGGGGGCACAGGCTTCTCCAGAGGTTCATATTTACAAAAGCATTGTATCTGGAATGCAAACCTTGAATCATTTCCTAACGCTGCCACTACCCAAAGCTATGTTTTATTTATAAGTACAGCAGGACCACTCGGTGCTCTGTGGATATGAGGAGGCAGAGACAGCTCAAAGCTCCTCAGCCATGAAGGCACATTTCAGTTTTTTCACTTTGGGGAAGACAGACAACTTATCCTCTTTGGCAGCAGGAAAACTCAATCCCAGCAAGCTCTGAGCAAAAGGGGATAAAAAGCAGTGCCCAAAATTTGATGAGGCAGCCAGTGAAGGAAGCAGAGGCTTGGATGGGAGAGGCTGGGTGTGGGTGAGGGTCTTTCCTTCATATCTGATCCCTCTGTCCTTCCCAAACTGTGCCCTAAATGCAGGCAGAGGGAGGAAGAGCAGGGATTTTCCACCTCTTCTATCCTGCTGCAAAACCAGCCCTGGAAATCCACACTGGCTCACACAAACAAGGGACAAGTCTGAAAACATTCAAGCAACTTTCTCACCAAGCACAGGAAAACAAAAGTCAACTCCCCAAAGACTGCCATGAAGCAAGTCATTAAAGAAATTACTACCACATTTGGAGCCTAATTACTGTTAGGACAATTTTTTTTTTCCTTCCAGTGTGGAATGGAGTAGTCAGACCCACTGAAGCAAAATGTTACCTCCTCATAGTCCCTGAGGGAGCAAAGCAGACATCTGAGAAGCAGAATGGAAGGGAAAATAGAAGTTAATGCTTTAACTTCAAAGATGCCCAGAGAATTTCCTGCCATGGAAATAATGCTGAATGGCTCTGCCTGGCTCATGTATTAACAGTTTGAATATTTATGAGCAAAAGTGGATGCCTACCCCAGCCAGGGAGGCACTGAGCCCACAGAGACACCACCTCATTTCTAAATCCAGTCAGTTCCTGAAAGACAGGGCATAAATCTCCCCAAATGAAGAGAGCTGGAAGCAACATTCCCTGCCCATCTCCCTCAGTTCTGCTCAGCCTCTCCCAGCACAGAGCAGCTAAAAGGAGGTACCCAGGAGATGCAGGAGAAGGCTTCAGGCTGGGCCTGGTGACATCTGGGGATCTGTCCAGCAGGTCTCACTCTGGAATTGCAAATCAGGACATTTCTAACCCCCCTCACCAGGCAGTGCCATCCTCTCTCAGCTCCCAGCCCTGTTTAACGTGGCTCTGTTTAAGTGCCAGCTGCTGCACCAGCCTTTAAGTATTAATGATTTAGACAACACATTGGCAGGCAGGCAGAGATGGGGAGGCTGTGAATTGCACTCACTCTCATGGCTGGCTCTCAAACCTGACTCCAGCAGCAATCAGAGCTTTCTCCAGCCCCACAGCCCATGCCAGGCTCACTCACCCCTCCCCAAGCTGCTCATGGAACAGGACTCACCCATTCCTGGGACAAGGCCCTCAGGAGATGCTGAGAACCTGGCAGCCATCAATGCAGAACCTGCTGCTGATCTGAGGGGAGATGACTTTTCCTTCATTTACCCCCTGCAGCAGTCCCAAGCTCGGATTTGTTACTGCCATTAAAAGCTCTCCCTGGGCTAATGAAAACCACTGTAAGATATTGATTATTTCTTTGTTTCATTCTGTTTAATATTCCCCTTAATAAAAACGTCATAATCAATACAAGTGAGGATTTTGCTCCTTTTTAAGGCATCTCTCAGCATCAGCTGTGCAGCCAGAACAAGGTGAGTCACCTGCCCTAGCTGGGAGTAAGTAAGAGGAAAAAGGAAGATTGTGCTTCTTCCATATGTGCAAATTTAATTTTCTTTAGGATAAAACATTCTTCAGGAAAATGAGTGTGTGACCTTCCTCTTGAAAGCTATCATGTCAGAGCAGGCACCTCCAGGAGCTGGAGCTTCAGAAGCAGAAGGAACACCAGCCCCTCAGAAAAAGGTGCTTTTGAAAGGCTTTGAGAGCAGGTGGTAAAAAAAAAAATAATTAAAAAATAGTAAAATTGGCAGCCTCTCAACTCACCATTCTTCTGAAACTTTGGCTCATGGGCTGAGGTTGCCTAAATTCCAACACAGCTCTGACAATGAGTCATTTTATGACAAACTCCAGGCTTCATTATCTGCCTCAGCAAACCCCAGCCGGAGCTGGAGCAGCGCACTGGAAACCTCCAACCTCTCCTTAATAGCTCCTCGTTTTCCCTTGGCCACCACCCTGCTGCTGGCTTGGCCTTTGGGCTGAAAGAGCTGTGAAAGGCTGGGAGAGCAGCTGATTTTGCAGCAGCACTCCCCAGTTCCCTGTTCTGGAGGTGGCCTGGGATTTCAGGATGCCGGAGCGCTCTTGCAAAGCCGGAGTTGGAGCAGAGGTGAGAAAAAGAAGCGCAAAGAAAGTCACCGGTGGAACAACATCTGAGGTGATAACATGAAGCAAAAATTGCTCCTGACATGGTGTTCTAAAGGTGCAGAGCCTTGCAGAGGAACCACAGAAAATCATCTTTTAGCAGCCCCATTCTGCAGCTGAGGATCAGCAATGGAAATGAGGAAGGATCTTCGTCCCTTGCTCTGCTTTTGGGGCAGGACAGAGCTCAGGGGCTGTCCCACAGGCAGGGAGGGGCTGGGAAAAGTTCTGCCAGCCCTGACATCCAGCACCCATCACCTCCATCACTCTTTAAATACATCAACAGCAAGAGCAGCCTCTGTTTGTTGGCAGAGGGGCACCCAAGGTACTGAAGTGCTCCCTGCTGATCTCCTGCCTCCCTCCTCTGGATTTGGGAGGCCACAAAGCCCCTGTACCAGGGCTCTTGTCTGAACAAATCAGCCCCTTCTGCAGGAACACTGAGAAATAAATGACCTCAGACATAATAAAGATCTTTACAGAAACTCCCTAGGCAGCCAACCTGGCTTAACCTTTTCCTTAGCAGGATCCTCTCTACATCTCAGGGCCAGCTTTAACTGGGCTCAGGAGACTGCCACAGTTTTCCTTTTTTTTAAATATCTGTCATTTTAGCTCTCCTCCAGCTACATGGGGAGATCCCACTGGAAAGGTTTGACCCCTTGTGCCAAGCTTTGCATATGGAGTTTTTAGCAGGAAAAAGTGTTTTGTTTTGTTTTTTTCTTTTCCTTTTTTTTTTGTCTCTGAAATAGTGTTTGCAGTGTCATGGCCAGGCAGCAGTTTGGCTCAAAGAGCAGGCAGAGAAACTCCAAAATGCTGAGTACAAACACATTGTCCAGGAGTGGATCCATCCATCAGAGGCAGCACCCAAAGGGTCACCTGCTATCCACCAACACCCATTCCAACCCCACAGGACAACCTGCAGCTCTTCTCCACAGCCAACCCACAACAGGAATTCAGCCTCTCTAATTCCACACACAACTGGAGCTTAAAATAAACCACCCAGTCCAGGGCAGGCTCTAATCCAGGGGGAGGAAGGAAGAAGAGCAGAAGAATCACTTGTTTATTTTACCTGGTGAAAAACTAAAAGAAAACTGCAAGTCTCTGAAAGCTGGGGAAGGAGAGAAGAGCAGAGGAACAATTTAGTGCTGCCTGTTCCTAGCAGGAAACGTGGGGAGGGCGACCACGACTCCATGTGGAACTGAAGAATGACCCTGCTCTCTCTAATCCAATTTATGCCTCAATATGCCCAGCACCAAGCAGGCACAGGAACAACAGGAGAGGCAGTTCAGAGGGCAGGAATGCTCAGGAGGGAGCAGAGCTGGATGATAACTTGAGGGGTTAGTGACTAAATTAGTGGGAACTGCAGAGAGAACACATTTGCATCTCTTTCAGCTGCTTCAGGTGTGATAGCAGCCTCTGCTTTCCCAGTCACTTCATCGTTCTGAGGTTTCTCAGGGGGGAAAAGTGTCTTTCTTCTGCACTGCAGAGTTCTGGGAAGAGCCATGCTCGGCTGTAAGAGCCACCTTACTTCAGGAAAAATGTTACTCAGTCGCATAAAGCTGCCAGGCTGCTTTGCTTCAGGAGCAGCTCAACGTGTTCTGCTGGCTCTGCAGGACATAGAGCAGCTCCAGGGCTCTGCAGGGCCACAGCCCCAGGCTCTGAGTGCTCCTGGCCGTGGGTGCAGGCAGCTCCCACCCCAGACGATTACTCATGTTGCAGAAAAGGTTTTGCATTCAGGGAAGAAGGTGTGACACCATCACAACATCTGCCAATACAAAAAAGAAGCGTGGGGGGAAAGAGATCCCAGGGCCACAGCTCTTTGTGCCCCAGGGAAAGCTGTGCTTCCAGGGAATTCAGCCCCAAAAAGCAGGGATGGAGGCACAGGGAGGTACCTGTAGAGCTTACCACGGGTGCTGGTGCCGGCGTCGCTGTCACGCCTGTCCCAGGCTTGGTCACTGTGGCCGCTCTCCGTGGGGCTGAGCTCTGCCCCCTGCTCACTGCCCAGGCTGCTGGGGCTCCCCGACACTGGGGGGGACTGGGGGACCCCCAGGGCTCTGCTCATGGCCTGGCTGGGTCCCCTCGTGGGCGCTGCAGGGACAGAACAGAGATGCTGCTGTAGACACAGAGCTGGATCCTAAAGGAGCAGGAACGTCCCAGCTCCAGCCAGGAACCCTCAGGTCACCCCTGGTTCTTGTGCTCTGCTCCCAGAAAACACCAGTGATTCCAGTGCTGCAAAGCCAGGAGTGAGGAGCTGGCAGGGATGGGCTGCCAGGAGCAGCTCCCAGCTGCAAGGGCAGAGCCTGGAATGCTGCAGACCATGGGATGACCCAGGGAGAAATCCCAGCGAGGTTATTATTGATTATTTCTTTGTTTCAATCTGTTTAATATTCCCCTTCCTTAATAAAAACGTCATAATCAACACAAGTGAGGATTTTGCTCTTTTTTAAGGCATCTCTCAGCATCAGCAGCCAGAACAAGGTGATTCACCTGCCCCAGCTGGGAGCCTCACCTGGCACAGCCACAGCCAAGAAGGGAGGAGAGCAGCCGAGCCAAGAGCCAAACATTCAAGCACTTGGCACTTCCCACCCTCCAGCCACAAGGAACTGCAGCTCCTCACCCATTCCTGCTTGGAGCTTTCTCTCTTGAGAGCCTTTTGACCCCACAGGGATGGGTTTGTCATCCTGGCTGGAGGAGCTGAGCTCCGAGTCGCTGTCGCTGGAAACCACTGCAGGAGAGATCAGGGGGAGGAGAGGAGAGACACAGTTATTCACAATGTTCATAACACTTCCCAAAGAGGTGCCAGATGGATCCAAATAAAACAGGAACAAACGCTGACTCGCTGCTCACGTTCCCCCTCTCCAGAGGAGACCCTACCTGCAGTTCCCCCACAGCTGCTCTCTCTTCCTCTCCTCTCATGCTTTTGCTTTTTGCAGGTGATTTATAACTGCACTGCACAAACTCCAGCCATTCCAGCACCTGCAGCAGGTGCAGACACCACCAGTGCTCCTCTCCTGTTATAAATCCATATTGTGGTATTTGCTTTCACAAGTATTAAGATGAATGCTATGTGTTATATGCTTTTGCTGTGTCTTTTTCTTCTTCTCCTGCTAAGCAAGTTTTAGGCATAGGTGAAGAATAATTTTGGATGTTAGGGCAATGTCCTGTCAGTGCAAAGCCAGATAACCTCCAGGAAACAAATGATGGGGCCCAGGCTGCTATCAACACTGACTGCCTGCAGAAGGAGGAACCCCAGCCCAAATAAAAATGTGATAAAGAGAAATAAAATCTCTTTCATGCTCTAAAAAGGCGGATTCAGGGTGTAGCCATGCAAAATACTTCTTGGAAAAATATGAATATGCATTAAAACCCCACAGCAGAATGGGATAAAAGGAGTGTTCCAAAGATACCAGGTGTGTTCCTGATATCCCTGTTTCCCTCCAAGCTGCATTTCAAGTGTGGCAGGGCCTCCAGGATCTAAGAGGAAAACACCAGATAAATCCTGAGCAGATCAAATTGTCCCCTTCAGCAAACTGTGTTACCCCTGCACCCCCACAGCTCCAAAGGCAAGGGTCACTCCTTTTCCTCAAGGAGACTGTTCTCCTGTTCCAAAGCTGCTTTTTTTTTCTCTGTGGTTTTCTTTCCCCTGAATCCTGGCTCTCTTCCTGCTGCTTTCCACTCCCCATATTTTCCAAAAGAGCTGAAGGAGTCTCATTTTGCCAGACACAGCTTCCCAAACTGGCAGGTTCTTTCCACTTTTCCATGCAATTATGCAAACACCTCTTCTGCTTATACTGGTGTAAAAGATAACTTGACTGCCAGCTGCTCTGGGGAAAATGAGAAAGGTGTTTTTCCCAATTCCTGGGTTTTTGTGATGGTTTGATCTCAGAACAGAAATGGTGGGGCTGATGAAGGAAGGTAATGGGAAAAAAATCTGTCTTTTGTTTGAGGGATTGCACCTAGAGCACTTCTCCATGTGAGCAGGCAGGTTCCAGCTCTCCTGGCTGCTCAGCAGCCACTTCAAACAGCAGGTCACAACTGGTAAAAAGTACAAAATCGGCCCAAGAGGGATGTAAAGTAGGTAACACTGCAACCTACAGCCTCTCCTGCAGGAAGAGGAAGCCCTGATGATTATTTTTTTAGATCCATCAGGACATCTCTAGAAGCTCACATCCCTGTGAGAAGTGATTTTCTCTGAACAAACCACGCTGCCCCCACAGTGCCCAGCCCCAGAGAGGGACGTGGTGACAACCACGGGGTAACACAGAGCTGTCACTTCACCTCTCTGTGTCAGCCCAAACCCTTCAGCACTCCCCAGGGCAGGAGCTTGGGAATCCTTCCCCTTGCACAGAGCAGGAGCTGTCAAATATTCCTGCCAAGCACCTCTGCAGGCACTCCTGTATTCAAGGCAGCAATCTGTACTACACAAAATATTTCATTTAAAAAAAGGAGAAGTGAATACCTAAAGTAATGCTAACATCCCTGAAGATATTAAAGTTGGCTGCCAGTGTTATTGCAAGGCATTATTGAAGTTGCCCTGGCAGGCAGCTCCTCACACACACCCTGCACAGCCTTTCCCTGCAGGGAAAGGGGCTGGGGAAGGGAAAAATGCCCCTTTACAAGCTGGGGAGCTGCAGTGCTGGCTAGGAGTCCTCAAAGCAAAGGTTTGTCTAAAAAACATCTTCATTACTACCCCACAGCTCCCTGGGAGAGGTGGGGACTTGTACATAAACACTGTTAAAAACAATCCATACACATCAGAGTGGGGGTTTTTTTTCCTATACTGTCCAAATCTCAGCTGTAAGATTCATTCTGACCATCTTATTTCTCAATTCTCTCAGAAAATGAAGTCCTGTTCCACTTGGTCATCATCTGGTTTTTTTGGTTTTGTTCTTTTTGCTCTCCTGGATTCATAAAATCCATTACTTTAGAACAGCTCCTTCCTCCATGAATCCTCTGAAAATGCTGGGAGCCAGGATTTATTTGGAGAAGGCCCCAGTGAATCAGTGGAGGTGACTTTAGCTGCCTGTCCTCCTGCCATTCAGCAGCTCAGAGAGAACCAGCACAAGAGAGGGAAAATATTAATGACTTGAAGGCACTCGCACCACAGGACCAGCCCTGTCTGCTCTCATTTCCTCTGCTGCCAATGAGAGTGTATTTTACTCACTGCACCAAAGTCTCCCTTTCAGGTAATCCTTCATCCAAAGCTCCCAGACCTTTCCAGAGCCCAGAAGTATTAAATCTGGTGTTCCAGCAGTTGCTGATATATCAATAAGAGTCGTTGGGCAGCTGTTCTTCCAGAGAACGGAACAGATTTATCCCTATCTCCAGCTGACTGGAAAAAAAAAAAGCTCATAAAATAAAATCTGCTGAGATAAAACTTGCTAGAAAAGCAGTATTTCCCCAGGGAATGGGTCACTCACTGAGAGCCTGGAGCCCAGGGTCCCTCCACACGAGGTTCAACCCCAAGCCAGAGGCATCAGAGATCCACGGGGAATGGTGAAACACAACTGGCTGCACTTATCCCCAGAGGCAAATCAGGACGTGAGGAGGCTGTGCTGAGGCCAAGGGGAAGGAGCACTTGGCTGGGGCTGGGATCTGTTATTAAATGTGTGTTTCTGGCACAGAAGAGCCATCTGAGCTCCCTGGCGCTGCCAGCGCAGGGCAGGGCCCAGCCTGGCACACACAGAGCTTGGCACATCCTGCAGCTGTCAAAAACACAGCAAAAGCACGTGGGAATCACAGCTCCAACACAGCCCCAGGATGAGCACAATCCCTGAGCAGGGCTGCCCTGCAGCACCCAGATTTTTGGCAAACACGGGGAGCAGGGGGTGGAACAGCTCCTGGTCACTGCAGGTGGGAAAGGGAGAGAAAATGAGAATTATTCCAGCCCAGGGTCCCACTGAGGGCAGCTCCTGTGCCAGATCACAGCCAGGGGTGCTCCAAGAAGGAAGAGGTGACTGGACCCAACCCTTGTCCTTTTCAGGAGCAGCACAAGTTGCAGCTTTGTCACTGCAAAGCTGGCGAGTTCAGTGTCCCCTTTGGTGGCCTGCAGAGTTCTTGACCTTCCCCAGCACATCCCTCTGCCCCATCCCTCAGGGATTTGGCCTCCAGCTCACAGACACAGGACAAACCCACTGCATCCCACTGCATCCCCCTGCCCAGCTGCTGCTCCCGTGCCTCTGGCACATCCCACTGCTTGGCAACACGGATGGAACAGGAAAATCCCCCAGATTTCCCCCCAGGAAAATCCCCCCCCGAGCACAGCAGCAGGCAGCCCTCCTGCCAAACAGTGCAGCAGCTCAGGGATCACACTTCTATTTTCCACCCAGCTGTTTTCCACGTTTTTCCTGCAGAACTCAGAGCTTGGAAGTAGGAAAGCCCTGCTGCTCTTGCTCCCACCCCCTGACCCAGCACAGAATCCCACACACATTCCAACACATGGAGCAGAGCTGCTGCCCAGCAAAAGAAATATTGCTGCTATTCTCCTCCTGACAATACATTTGTGCCTTAACTAATAGCAGGGTTCCCATGGCAACTGCTTGTTTATAACAGAAAAACTAAAGGCACCAGCAAATCCCAGTGTCAGCGAGCACAGGAGAAACACCAAGAGTGCAAAAATAAAACTTCTGTCTGGTGGGGTTGGCTTTTCCTCCTTGAGCCACATTCCCACCTTCCTTTGGTCCTGCTGCCTTCCACCCTCCTGCAGTGGGAGCAAATGCCCAGGTTCTGACACTGATCCTCTGCTTTTGAGGGGGAAAAAGGGAAATTCAAGGTTTGTCCCATCTCAGCTCCTGGTGTGGAGGATGCCCAGGGACTGTGCTGGCCACACCTGACTTGAATCCCCAAAGAGCTCAGAGATGGCTCCTTCAGCATGTTATAGATACATATTATATTGTTGGCTTTTTGCAAATATTAAAATGAATGTTATATGTATAAGGTCAGAAATCTTTGTTATATTAATATAGTTCCTTCTATTTCTGTTATTTTGTTAGAAATAGTGGTATAATATACATATATGTTGAGCTATGGCATAGTGTTAAAACAAAAACTACTTTTGTTTGTATAACCCAAAGACTGAAAAAGATAGTTAGAGACCGCCCTCCATTCTTGGATTATCTTGTCCAGATGAGGACAGCAGTGACCAGAGCTCTGGGGGAGGAATTTATTGCATTTCTGTTATCAGGGAACGTGAAACTCGGTGGAGCCAGGAAGATTGATTTATTGGGAAGGGGGCAAGGAAAAAACTAAACAGAGGAGCATCAAAAATCCTAAGAAGAATGTCTGAATATGCATGAGAATTTATGGATATGTAGTAGGGTTCTGTTTTTAAGGGACAATCCTTTGTTAGTAAGGTGTGCTCTCTGGGCTGAATGCAGACACACCTGGCTGTATCTGTATACTTTCCTTTATTTTTATCTCCTAATTGTCTTTTTATTACACTTTAAATTCTATAAAAAAATATGTGAACCTCATTTTTTCACAAGCACATCAGAGCTGAGCAGAGGGGCT
Source organism: Parus major (assembly GCF_001522545.3). NCBI lineage: Eukaryota > Metazoa > Chordata > Aves > Passeriformes > Paridae > Parus > Parus major. Next base: position 6,850,820 of record NC_031787.1, on the reverse strand, counting down.
GGAGAGGGCTGGAAAAGCCCATGGAGAGCAGCCTGTCAGAGGCAGGCATGTTCAGTGCCAGAGCTCATTCCCAGGAACATCCACCGGCGCTCTGCTCGGAGCTGCAAGGACGTGTCTGCGTGAGGATGTACAAGGTGTGAGCTGACAAATGGTACCAGCCAGGCAGGGGGAACCAGGCTGCCTTGGAGAGCTCAGCCCAGCTCCAGCTGCAGATTCACAGTGGCAATATCATCTCCACAGGGGAAAGAGCCTGCCCTGCACATGGCAGAGCTGGGGGAAGACAAACAGCAGGAGTCCCAGCACTGGCACCTTCAAAAGAGGTAAAAGGAGGGGGGAGATGCACAAGCTCCCAGCTCCAGAGATGAATTACAGCCCTCAGTGCCCACTGAAAGCTGTCCAGAGGACAGGCAGCCTCACAGAGAAGGGCAACAGGGAAAGAAAGCACCGGAAAATAAAGCCATAAATTCATATTACCCAACCCATAAAACAGCAGCCTGACAAACATCAGAGGGCAGGGACAAAGGCAGCTCACCACCCACATCAAAGCTTACCAAAGGTCACTTTGCTGTCCTCCCCCTGCTCCTTTGCTGCTCCTGCCTGTATTTATGGGGAAGCCTTCTCCAAAAAAGAGAACTCAGCTGAAAAGCTGAACTAAGCAGCAGGCCAGGTCTGGCCTCAACAGCTCCAACTCTTAATGTTTTCTCTATCATGTGAACAAAAAACAACCTCATCAATCAGTCCCTCTGCTAAGACAACTCCTTCCAAGCATCTCCTGGAGGGAAACACAACCATCTATTGTTGATCTAATTTGTCTTTAATTACGAAAGTTAGAGTAGGGCTGGGAGTGCTTTCTTAGCTGGGCCCTGAAGAGAAGGTTTGTAAACCCAAGTCTCCTGAGGTTTCTTTATTAAAAGATGATTTCCCCCTGCACATCTGGTAAATGGAAGAGTGCATGCAAGTGGTTCATTCAAGAGGTCTTCTCCAGCTGAGGGGATCTAACAGTAAAAAGCAGAAGGGAAGAGGCCAGACAGTTCTGCTAACCCACACAGAGGGAAAGGAAATCCAAGCAGACTGGCAGTGGCTCTGATTCTGCAGCGCTCACATGCTGGCAGAGCACTTTCTAACTCAGCTCACAGTGACATGAGAGCAGCAGAAGTAAGGATCAGTAGCCCCAAAGAGGGAGGGAGTGAGACCAGCCTCGGGCCAGCCTTGGCTTCACAGTGATGTCCATCAGTGGCACAATCCCTGGAGTCCAGCAGGAACAGCTCTTCAGGCTGTGACTGCAGGCAAGTGTCTGCTCCATGCTCATCCCAGAAAAAGTGGGGGTGAGGTCTGCAAGCAATGGAGGAAAGCAGGGACTGAAGGATGGGCAGTCCAGGAGGACTGGGACTAATCTGGGCCACCAATGTGCACTGAAATATCAGTGAATCCTCACAAAACCACCGTAAACCTCCAACCTCCGCATGAGGAACACACCACACCTTGTGGGGTAACACCTCTAACAGAGAACTTCCCCTGATTGTTGGAATCCTGCCAGCAATGGGAGAAGCCAGGTCCTTCTCCCACCTGGTTCCTGGGTGGGACAACCAACCTCTTCCCCTGGCCCAGGTGAAGGAGCGGCTGCTCCCGACGCTCTCCGGCTCCGGCACGGCCGCCTCGCCCTGCCAGGGCTGGGGCTGCAGCTCCAGGGGCTTGCTGCTGCTGCTGCTCTTCAAAGGCACGATGTACTTGGGCAGCCCTTTGTAGAACCACGCTCCAGACCTCTTCCAGACCTGCCAGAGACACAGCCAGGACACCTTCAGCTGGGTTTTTACAGCAAGAGAGCACAGGCGCTGCAAAATGAGCTCCCCGCCAAGCTCGGCCCTGCCGCTCCCTCCCATCCCAAATTCCTCCCGAGTTCTTGTCAGCTCAGATTCATCTCTGTCCTCCTTCCACAACTAAAAAATCCCAGCTGTGAAGAAGCAGCAGGTACAGATTGAAGGAGGAGCAGAAGGTGATGGCAGAAGTGCTGCCTCAGTGCTCATCTCACAGAGCAATTCAGGCCAAGCCAGATCATGTAACGAGCTTGAAAACCCCAGAAGAAGAACGCTCAAATAAGCAGAACCTGCAGCAGGAAATGGACCTCGAGCACTAAACTGTAATATCTGCTGTAAGAACAGCCTCTCCTCTCCAATTTAGCTTTAATGCAGCTTATGATGAAGGCACTCTATTAAGTATATTTAATATAAAGCCTGCTGTAAGCCAGGGGAAGGGAGAGTGGTGGCAGCCCAGACAAGGAGAAATGGCCTCTTACAAACCTAATTCTTGTGTGCCTTCCAGCAGCCTGATAATGAGCTAAAGACACCGGGCAAAAATAAGTTAATATAGTAAAAATATAATTTTTTACTTCTTGTGCTTCTGCTCAGAGTGGAGGAGACCATCAGTGTTTCCACTCCAAGGTCCCAAAGCATTTTTCACACAGTTTCATCATGATGGCAGTGGGTGCAGATGCAGATATCCCTAATTGCAGCAATACATTTGCAATTTGCCTTTAGAGTTTAATCAAAGCAGAGGGCAGCAACAACCCCTGACATTCAGGAGCTGCTCTCCAAAAGCAGGACACCAGCAGCACCATTGGGCTGGAACCTCTGGTTCCCAGCCCAGAGCCACCAACAGAGAGAGCTCAGATCTCTGTGTCTGAGGTCCTGAAAGCCAAGTGCAGGTGATCTGAATTCAGAGGGGGACCTGGTAATGTGGTTTTTTTAAACAAAAGAGCACTCAGCAGAAGAAAGCAGAGCACTGCTGTGACCCAGCACATGTGCAAGGGGGAGGCTCGTGCATCGCAGCAGGATCAGCAAAGCAGGAGGTGAGAGCATCCTACAGCTCCACAACGTGCACCACCCAGCAGGAGGCTGAGTCTGCCACCCAGGCAATAAAGCTGGGAAGCCAATTTCCCAAGACAGCAAGTTGTTCTTCTGCAGAGGGGGTTTTGGCAGGCAGGACATCTCAGCAGCTCCTTCTCCGCTGTGCCAGGAGCCAGAGTGACCCAGGCAGCCAAGGCACAGGCTGACACAGCTCCTTCTGTCCCTTCTGCTGCCACGTGGGGACTGCACAGCAGTGGGCACAGCACAGCACATGGCAGTGCAGCACAGGGACCCTGCAGGAACAGGCTCTGCTCTCTGAGAACTGGGATCAGATTTTTGAAATGCAGCAGATTTTTGAAGTGTGGGACAGACACCTCTGCACAGAGCTCAGCCCCTCTGCAGCTCAGGCACACATGGCCCATGCAGGAGCTGCAGGCTGGCCAAGCCCAGGTCTCCCTGAGGAAGGCTGGAGGTTTTGGGAGCAGCTGCACCCACAGGGATCAGCAGGAGAGCAGGGACAGGGCTGGAAACTGCCCATCCCTGACACACACTGGGGTTCTGGTGCACACACACCTTCCCTGGATGAACTGCTGGGGAGGAAACAGCCCTCTGGTACAGCCACTCTCTGAACAGACCTTGCAACATCTGTAATTTAATTTGAAGCACTGGAGAGACCTATTATCTTCAGGCGAGCTCCAATTTAGACACACCATAAAACCAATCAGACACAGCATGGATGGCTGGAACAAAGGCTGGGCACCCCCAGGTTTCTCACTACCCCAAAGCAAGTCGTTACAGAAAGAGTTAATGACATAACACACCCAGCTCTGATGTGGTAATACTACTATAAAACGGATTCTCTGCATATATATTCCCTTTAAATTGGTGCTTCTAATAGAGTTTGGTCCTATTATGGCAGCAGTGAAATTGTTTTGAAATCAGCTCTAAAACAGCTGCAGCAAGATGCTCTCCCCTGGATGGATTCAGTCCCTCTGCCCCTCCAGGTCTGCAGCACAGCCCATCCCAAAGGACCATGGATCACATCCTGCTCTGGGGCAGTTGGAGCATCCTTGGATCAAAACTGGTCGATGCTGCTGACTGCTATTGATGGCATTTGATTGATGGCCACAGTGGCCTGACAGCAAAGCTTTTGCTTGATTTTAAATTAATACATCTGTAGCAGAACCTGGAGAATGAGATTCCTGTTTATTAGCAGGAGTTTACAGGAAGGGAGGATGTTACTCCCACCAGTTCACATTAAGGTGAAATTTGTTCCCCACGGCAGTCTGAGCTTGGGTAGGAGCTGGAATGTCACCAGGGAGAGGGACAGCCGTGGCCATGACAGATAAATGCCTTTTCTAACCCTGCTAATATTCCCATTAAAGTTGCATCAAGCCATCATTGCAGCTATGGAGTGACACATGCAGAAGCAGATGGGGATTTTATCGAGCCTGGAAATGGGACCTAACAGAGAATCACTGGGCCCTGGTGAGACTCACGCTGCTGCTCAAACTTCCCTGAGTGTACAAGTGCTAAAACAAGCTCCTGAAAGGGAAAACATGAGGCCTTGCTGATAAAGACGTGGATCACAACTGAGGGAAGCATAACAAAGACTCCCAGCCTCCCCAGGGTCCTCCTCACCAAACATCCCTTAAACAGAGATGCTTAGGAAAGATCTTTGCTGCAAAGCCACATTTTGCTCTGCCACCTCCTGCTTGTGCCATGCAGGAGCTGTTCCCATCCCTCAGCCCTTTCCTTCAGAGCAATCTGGGCTTGGTGAGAGGAAAGCCACCCCTTTTAGCCTCCTGTGCTGACACCAGCAATACCAAAAGGTAAAGCAGCTCCCTGTAGGCTACAGTGAAGAAAAAGACACCTGCAGATGCAGCCACCCCAGGAGGACCTCGCTGGCATCCCTTGCTTGCAGCACATTCCCACACAGCCACTTTGTCCCAGCTCTGCAGCCCTGGCACCCCGCAAACGCCGCTGGCAGCGCGGAGAGAGCGAGCGCTCCTCACCCTCGTTATTTGCATTCATCTGCCTTTCCATAACACAGAGATTTCCAATTACATTATTTACAGCAATCTGTTGTCAACTCCCACATTCGGCACTTGAGGATGAAGGAAATTAAAAGGCAGTGAAATTACCATTCGGAGCTTTGTTTCCGGAATAGCAAAATCTCTCTCCCCCCTGACCCCGACGTTTCTCAAGCTGCGGTGGCTGCCAGCCTTCAACTATTTATCATCCCCCTTTCAATCAGCCCTCTTTTTTTTTCCACCCATGGCTCTATTCTAGAGGACACTATTTTGAGTCTAACTACTCGCTGCCACCCCCAAAATAATATGGCAGAGGCTATTGATGAGTTCTTTCAATTGCAAACAGGTGCACATCACTCCGATTCAATCCAGAGTCACTCAAAATAAACACCCCTCTCCATCCCTGGGGTGTTTTGCCAGGAAATCGTCATGCCAGGCAGGAAAAACCCCAAGTTGTGTTGCTTTACAGTGTTCCAAGTGGTAGGAGTGGATATGTGAAAAGGGAAGCACCGGGGGCAAAAGGGGAGGAGACGACCCCACTCTTCTAGCATAAAAATCTTTGTGTGGTTTATTGTGATAAACTGAGAAATGCAGCCAGCCTTGAAAATGCTGTGTAATGAAGGAGAAGGAATGAAAAGGAAAGTGAAGCAGAGGGGGAAAATTAAAACTTTTAACAGGTCCCTGGTAGCTGACACTCTCTTTCATATTTGAGGGAGTTTAAAAAAAAAACAACTGTCTCTCCCCACCCCAGGGAAACTGCTTTCATTATCCCTACAATTCTGGATGTGCCAATTCAAATGTAAATGTGCACAAATGCTTCCAAGAGGATTTTAATTACAATGATAGCATCGCTAATTATGGATATATATATATAAAAAACATATATAAAGGGGAAATTCAGGAAGGTGCTCTGCAGAATCTGGTGCTATCAGTCAAAATAAGGCTGTGCAGAGACCTAAAGGGCTGGGCAGGGATTTGACAAAACCCAGCAGGTCCCTTTTCCCCTTCAGGTGAGGAGGTGACAGGCAGGTTTTGGCCAGGCACAGCTAATTCAGCATGGGCACTGCTGCTCGAACTGGCCTGGCAGCAGGGAGTCGTTCCAGCTGTGTTTTTAGCCACCAGCTCTGCTGCCAGGCAGGTTCTGCTGCTCTGACAGCTGCTGCAACCAGCCCTTGGCACTGCAGGAGCTGCTCCCTTTCTGCCCCAGAACCTCTTTCCCCGGGGAGTTTCTCTGCAAACCCAGAGGCAGCGCTGGCTGCAGTCAGGGGTCAGCATCCCTGAGCTCCCCACTGGATCCATGCAGGAGCAGGACTGAGCCAGGGGCATCAGCCAGGGGCATCCTCACTCTGTCTGCACAAAGGTGAAGCAAGATCAAAGCCAAGAAAGGCACAAGGAGCAGGGAAGGAGGGAAGGAGAGAGGGAGAGAGGGAGATTCTTGACCTCAAAAGCAAATGTGAGCGTGGCTGAATTTGCTTCTGCCCTTGCTTGCAGGAACACCAAACCACAATCCACATCATCCTCAGTTCCACTGCCATGCAAACACATCATTGCAAAGGAAAACACCCACGGAATCCTGGAAGAACAAAGGAGGCTTTTCCACAGCTCCCTCTGGGAACAGCTGGGACAAATGCCTCTGGAGTGCTGCAGGTGAGCTCTGTTTTATTTCAGGATGCACTGGGGGTGCCTGTGGGTCCCTGGGGGTGTTTCCCTTTGCCAGCAGGAACATCCAGGCTCTGCCAGCACACACAGACCCTCACCCTGCACATCCCCTGCTGCCGAGCACGCCGCTGTGTTTGGGATGCCTGGGATGCAGGCAGAATCCTGGGAAACAGCAGGCAGAGCCCATTCATCGCCTCCACTCTCCAGAAATAAGCCGGTGTCAGAGCAACTCGTTCCTCATCGCTATGCAGCACAGCCTCCCAGAGCAGGTTTTCAAGGAAACAGCAAGCAGCAGAGTGGCTGAGGCTGGGATTCCCAGAGGGATCTGCGGGCACCAAGCACTCCACTCTGTCTGGAGAACCCGTGTAAGGCACAGCTTGTTGCTTTGGTGTTTGTTTTGACCCAGGCTGGCTGATTATTTAATCACAACCTAGGCCAGCACCAAAAGGGGGAGATGGGTACCACGTGTCACTGAACCTATGCTGGCTGAATTCCAGCTTGTAGGGATAAATAATAACATGGGAAAGGGAGGGATGGAAGCAGGAGCACAATGCCACACGCTGCAGATGTTAGCTGGTGCATGGCAATGTCCAACCCCACCATCCTGAGGTCCTGGTGGGGCCACGTTTATTCTGATTTGCTTCAACTTCCTTGCCCTGGCTGACATGCCCTGCTAATTCTCAGTTCCCAAATCCCCCCAAAATAAAGGCAGGGCATGTGGGAAGACAGAGGGGATGTATGATTTAATGTCTGTGAGCCCACACTGTGACCTTTCCAACCTTCTCCTGATCAGGGCACCCGCAGCAGCATAAATAAGAAAGGAGACAGATTTGAACCCACCTCAAAGGGAATTGAAAAATAAAGCAGAAGTTAAGGATTGAGAGGCAAGCTGAGGCTATAATTTAGTCTAAGAAGGAAAGGTCCATCCATTTCCATCAGGGATGCACTTTGGCTGTACCTCAGGACTCACAGAGTGAGTGCTGATAGTTATCATACCCTCACCCTCCAGCCATACATAACACCTGCTGGACACATTAATATTCTCTGTCCAGTGACCAGGTTACTTATTATTTTTTAAGAAATAGGAAAAAAACCCACAGTGGTACAGAGATATTAAAAAAACCCAATAGAATAAAAGAAATAAAGGAAATTTTAGTCCCTGCATTTCCCCGCAGAGCACAGAGAATATCTGCACCTGCCTCGCTCTCTATTTTGGGATCTCTATCTGGAATTCAAAACATCTGGATGATTCAGTGTATCAAACTGTTATCAAAATCCAGGGAGCTGGAATGCTCTCTTCCTGCCCTACCCACACTGCTGCTGATAATTTAAAGACCAACAGCATCCCTCATTTTACCTGAACATGGACTTTGTGGGTGCTCCCACACACAAAAATCCCTCCAATGTAAAACCTAAGCAATGCAAAGTTTACACAACTAATTAAAAAAGAAATAAATAAATCAGCACCTCCAACACCTGCACAAACACTCTCATTGCACTTCAAAAATTGATTTAGCAGAGCACCCAGGTTATACAGTTGGGTGCTCTGGTCAGAAATGGCTGGACTGGATTGATGCTCAAGCCAAAGCCCAAGATAAATTGATGGGAACAAGTGAAAATCCATCTGTAAGCACAGAACAAATTCACAGACTTCACTTCAGCACAGAGCAGCGAGTCCTGATGTTGGTGGATGCTGGCTGGCAGACAAACACTGAGGCAGCCCATTACTTTTTTTTTCTTTTGCAGTGTAAAGTCAAGGATGAAGGATATAAAAATTGAGAGACCTGCATTAGAAGTCTCACACACTGGAAAGTTATGGGATTTTGCAGGCAGGGAGCAAAACAGATTTAAAGGCCGCAATCCTAGTTATTTTTAGTGGGACAAATATTGCAGTTATGCTCTACATCTCTCAAGCTGTATTAAAAAAACAGCCAAGTTTATTTGCCACAGAGTGAGGAGGGAAAGGGTGTAAGGGAACAATCCTGTTATGGCCAGAGCTAGAAAAATCCCACAAATCCAGGCTCCAGGTGTGGTTTTTCTCCTTCACTCCCTCAATAAAACAAAGTTGTCACCACTGGGTGTGTTGGAGCTTCCTAAATCCCATTTGCTGCCTTCCAAGGCACAGGGAAGAGCCCTCACATGCTCTGCACAGGTTTGGGGTGGGCAGGTGGACACTGCTGAGCCCCATCTCCCCACAGCTGTGTTTTACCTCTCTCTGCTCACTGCAGATCTTGCACAACCACAGAGGACGTTTCTGGGCTCCAACAGTTTCTATCCCACACTTGGTGCAGACTTTCTGAAACAAGGAGAGAGAAAAAGAGAAAAAGCAAAAGAGGTGGTGTTAGCAGCTCCCCACAGCCCTTAGGGGAGAGAAGGTTGGGAAGCAACAGCTCTGTTTTGTTCTCCTTAAAAACCTAAAAAATAAAATGGCACCATTTTCCTGTTTTTCCTGGAGAACCAGTGACTGCAGGAAGATGTTTCAGGTCTATAAGGACATGAGACAAAGGCAAATCCACAGCAGAGTCCTCAGCTCCAAGGTGAGGAGAGAACTGGACAGGGCAAATCAAACCCCATCACCCATAGGTGTATTTCCAGAGTGGCTTTTTTATTCCCCTAAATCCTTACCCCCAATTTCTGTGGTGTGGAAAGCAGCTGTAACCAGGCACAAGTGCAAGACTGGAAATGTTCTCCTTCCTCCTTTCACACACAAGTGTTAAATGTTAAATCCCACATTTTCCCCTCCATCTCCTTGATCTGTGGCTGTTCAGCAAGTGGGCATGGCCATGGTTACACACATTCCTTGAGTGGCTGATGGTCCTGCACAGCCCTTTTTGCTGCACAAGGGAACTTTCAAGTCTCTGCTGACGTTCCAAGCCATTTACAACCCAAATCACCCAATATTACATAATGAAGCTGATGCCTATCAGCCCTGGTGTGCAGCTTGAATGAGAAATTGGATGAATCCTTTGATCCTCACAGAGGGAAAAGCCAGACAAAAGAGGAGAGCAGAAGCTTGCTGAGATATACATGAGGTTAGGATGTCCCCAGATTTACACATCCCCCACACCAGGCTGCTCCTGTCTCCATCCCACTATTCCTGCCCTCATCCTCATCCTCCCAGAGAAATAATGAACAACCTGTTGGGTCTGGCACACCAGCCCTCAACATGGTGCTCCCCAAGGCAAGGGGGATGCACAAATTTAATTACAGACACCACCTAAAGGACCCCAAACTCTCCCACCACCAACCCAAAACCCGAGGGAGCAGCTCAGCCTGAAATACCCTCCAAGATCCCAATCCCCACATTCAAACACACATTCAAACGCTCCCTCTAGTGGAAGTTCCCAAACGATTTGACTCCCATGAATTCTGAAAAATCCCAATACTAAAACGGTGTTTTCCTCCTCCCCTTCTCTGCAGAGTAGCTGGAAAATTAAGCATCACTCCCAACTCCTTGGAAGAAGATAAAAATCAATGGCATTAAATGCAGCCCCATTTCTCATTAAACACAAGACAAAATGCTTTCCTCTCCCACTCATCCTTCACCTTTTTTAATATCAATATAATATATATATTATATATCAATATTATAATAAATTATACTATTATATGATATTAATACTATTATAATTATATATTTATATATCAATATAATAATAATAAAATATAATAAATATTATTATATTTTTGATATCAATCCCCTCTGCATGGTAAATGGCACATTGGGCTTTGTCTCTCTCCTGCTATTGTTAACACATCTGGCTTTGCACCCACCTTTGCCTTGCCACAATGCCTTGATTTCCCAGATAACAAAAACTAATACCAAAAGCATTCTTTATAAAGCAGGAAGTGGCACTTAGAAAACCCATCAGAAATGCAGCAGCTCTGTTCAGCAGGAGGGACTTGCTGAAGGTAAATTCTTTGCTGCGTTTTGGGTGCATCATTACAATTCCTGTTATTGAATTAAATGTGCTGCAATGACACCAGAACGGAGCAGTGCCCGCCAGAAAAACGTGAACTTTAAAAATCCATAATTCCCTGACAAATTGCTTCATGCACACAGCACTTCATGAGTGATGGATATCCCTGGACAAGAGGGAACAAGCAGTTCACTCTGTGCTCTGCAGAAGGGTTGGCTGTTCCTCCACAACATTAAAAAGCAGAAGGGGAGAAGCCCAGGGCACCCAGGCAGAACTGCCTTGGGATAGCACCGAGCTGAAAAGTGCAGCCAGACTGAAAGAAGCTGCAAAATGCACCCTGGAAAAGTAGGATCTCACTTAAATCAAGCTGGATGTGCATGCTGCTGAACTGGCCAACAAACTGCAGACAAAAAGGGAATAAACATTAAAAAAAAAAAAAAAAAGGAAAAAAGAAGAAGGAAAGGAAAAGTGGAAAAAAGAGGGGAAGGGGAAGGGGAAGGGGAAGGGGAAGGGGAAGGGGAAGGGGAAGAATCCCAGCATTTTTCTGGGGGTTTCTGGTCACAGCCCTCCCAGAGCCTCAGGCTCACACTGTCCCACCAGCTGAGGGTCACTCCTGGAAATGGACAGGGCTGGGAAGTGTCTGAAGCAGCCTCTGCCTCCTCAATCGTGTACAGGGTTCACAGGAAGCTGGTCAAAAAGCCCCGTGGCAACGTGACTTAGCTGGCTCCTGACAAGGTGAGAGCAGAACTGCCACAGGAAGGAGGCAGGAACAGAGCACATCCTGTTATTCCACATGTCTGGAACACAGGAAAAGCCAAGAATCTCCTGCCTGCCACCCAAGCCTTTATTCCTCACAGTGCACAGAGATCATGCTGCTCTCAGAGCTGCTCCCATCCAAACCAGACCTTTCACTCCCCACTCCTGCTTCCTTCCACACCCCTTCCTCAAAAGCTGCTTTCCCCACAGTTTAGGACCCAGGGGCTCCAAGATTTGTGTTTCCTTTCCCAGGCACTGCTTTTAGAAGGAATCTTCTGCATAATCCCTGCATTGCTCCAGCAGAGCTCACAGCAGCTGCTCTGCACCAGAACTGTGTCCCACAAAGGCCAGCAGTGCCACAAAAGGTTGTCCCCCATGGTCCAACCACCAGTCCGTGGTAAAGCAGCAGGTTTTTCTGAGTCAGAAACACCCCAGCACTCAGCAGGTGCCCTCACCTCACCCAGATGAAGGAATTCCCAGAGATGAGTCCCCAGGGGAAGGTGGGCTTCAAGAGCAGGAAAACCACCTCCCAGCAGAGGCAGGATGAGGTGGTTGCCCTGGAGATCATCATCTCCACAGCAGTACAGATTAACCCCTCGGCTGTGGAGCCAAGAGCAGCAGGAATCATCCCTGGGGCTCTCCCTGTCAACACACACAACACAGGCAGGCCCTGAGGCTCAGGGCTGGAAAACTTACACAGGTTTGGAGCTTAAGGATGGACTTGAGTCCTCTTGGAAAGTCTCAGGGCAGCCCCTGCAGTGAGTGCCAGCAAAGCTCACAGACTCTGTTGTGAGTTGTCTCTGATGGCTGCACATTTCTGCCCCTCATCCCACACTGCAAACCCCAGCTGGGAGATGCAGAGGGGCTGGAACATCCCATTCCAGCACTGACTGCAGCTCAGGCACTTTAGGATCCTGAGGAATCTCTTGTTATCATCAGGCTGCAACAGAAAACTCAATGGTCTGACAGCACCACTGAGAATAAAATGAGTTAACCCTGCAGAGCTCTCCAGCTTCCGAGGGGCCTGATGGCATTTCCTAGAGAGCTCTGCTGCCAGGAGCAGGCATGTGTGACCAAACCCACCTTTTTGCAGTCCTGGCAGAAGACAGAGGAGCTGCCCAGCAGCCCCAGCATCTCCCCACAGAGCAGGCACTGCGAGAGGCCGTTCCCCATCGCGTTCTTCCTCATGTTCTCCAGCCTCTCCACCAGGCGCCTGCGGGCAAGAGGCAGAGCAGAGGTCACAGCACAGGAAAAGCTTTAAGTGCTCAGACCAGGGCAAGTCCAAAAGCACTGGGAAAGGGCATAGGAGCTAGACCTGCTAGGCCTTCTCCATTTTCCCATCTCCCTGAAAGCAGCAGTGCAGGCACTGACTTGCCCACTTCCCATTAGAAGCAAGAAGGCCGAACTGAAGACCAAAGACCAAAACAAGCCAGACTGAAGCCATCAGACCAAAATGAGTCTGGCTATGGCACAGGAATGCCAGTAACTGCTCCCTGCTCCATCCCACAGCCCATCTGGATGGCAGGAAGCACATCTGCACCACAAATCCTGCAACAGCAGGGTGGGCAGAGGGGAGGAAGGCGGGATAAGCCATTGGGATGCAGGGTGTGGAGAGCATGCAGAGCAAGGTTGTTCTGCCGTGAGATCACTGCTTGGCAACCTTCAGGCCTCCATCTGCAGAGGGGGACAGCAGCAGCCAGGCCATTTATCAGCACCAGCACGGAGCAATCCTGCTATCCGTGAATCCCACTGTCATTAGAGAATCCCACTGTCATTTGAGAATCCCACTGTCATTAGTGAATCCCACTGTCATTATAGAATCCCACTGTCATTAGAGAATCCCACTGTCATTAGTGTTAATGTCCTGTTCCCAGAGCAAGGCCAGGCCTGTTTGAAAGAGGCACTGCCCGTGGTGGGGAGGTCAGGCTGCACAGACAGACTGAGCCATCATTAGCGGATTTATGAACCTCGGCTTGGACTCCAGCACAAAAGAACTCCTGGGAGTCAACAAAAGGCATTTCAGAGAATACTTCACCACAGGAGCTGCAAGGGCAGCGCTTGCTGCAGCTCTACCAGCAGCCACACAGGAACAGCCGGGCCCTCAGGGTCACTGGCTGCTGCTGGGGTCTCCCATTTATCACAAAAACATCGCTGTCACTTCTCATTAGCCCTCGCTAACGAGCTCAGCAGAGGGCAGCAGGAAGCTGGGCCTGCTGGACACGGGCTGGGGGTCCCTGAGGTTTCCTGTCTCATGAACACAAACACTGCTGGGAAATGCTGCAGGGCTGCCCAGCAACCTGGCTTTAATGGCAGCCAGTGTAGGCCGATCACAGCCAGAGCTCAGGCCAGGCCTCCAGCAGGACTGAGAGCAAATGGGAACCTGCAGCAGCAAAAGGATGCCTGTAAATTAAATAATTCAAGCTAGCAAACCCCATCCAGAGGGCTCAGCCAACTAGAACATAAACTCATTCTCTGCCCCAGGCAAAATCCCAGGGGCCTGGTGTGGACAAGGGAAAAGCTGACTGCACTGCCAGCAGTGATCCTGAGCGTCCTGAGCCAGCCCTGGGCACAGCCCAGCATCTTCCCAGCCTCTCCCAGGGCCACTGCCCCAGCACTGCCTGCATTTTCCAGGGACTGTGTCAGGGCTGCAGCCTCAGCAATCCCCAAGGCTCAAGGAAAGCATGAAAAGACTTCAGAGAGGAGGAAAACATGACATCCTCTCCAGTGGTCATTGCCTCCAAACAAACAGCATGGGAGGGGATAAAACCTGACCTAAGGGATGCTCTGAGTGATGGAGGCTGAGCTCAGGCAGCAGGGAGAGCCACTCCTGTGTGTGCTGACCTTTCCTTGGGAGGGGACAGGGAACGTGACCGTACCCAATGCGCTGCTGCTCGACCACATCCAGCTTCTCGGCCTTGCGGATGACTCCCAGGATGACCTCAAGTTCCTTGGGGCTCAGAGCCTGCATCTTCCTCTGCTTCTCAGTCTGGAATGTGTGCACCGACCAGCCCGTCTGGAGCCTGTGGGAGGGGGTGGAGGGCAGCACTCAGCTGGGAAAGGAAAGCACAAAACCCCTGCCCTGCCCCACAGGCCGAAGCTGCCCAGGCACACGGACTCACATCAGCCTCCCATCAGGGAAGTCTGTTCCATGACTAAAGCAGGAGTTTCCTCTCACTGACCACATTTCCACATCACCCCCTCAGCAGCAGTGAGTGCAGTGCTGTCTCTCCCTGCCCTCTCACCTCCCTTTCTGCTCCTGTTTGTGTTTTAGCCCCCCATTCCTGTTTGTCCATGCGAGAAGCAGCAGCCCTGGGGCTGGCTCTCCTGGGGACACCCTCACAGAGGTGGGTGCTGATGCCAGGCACCACAAATGCCAAGAGCAAACTCCCAAACACAGGGATCACCTGCACCGTCCTCCCTCCAGGATCCCACTTTAGGGATCAATGTTTGCTCTGTTCAAACACACAAATCCCCGGGCATGCCCAGAAATATAAATTTGGCAACATCCTCCCTTGGTCTAGCCCAGGTTCACACGAGGACTTCAGCAAACCCTCTGTGCCTCACATGCAGCAGCTGATGTTTCTCCTTGGCTCACTTGGCGACAGGCAGGAGCTTTCACAGCTCAATTAATTAATTACCACTCAGGAGGGGTTTGGAGGTCACTGGATAAACTTACGGCTGCAAGGAGAATGCACTCTTGGGCACCACTGTCTTGCTAGGCTTTCTGCAGGCTGGGGAAGTGACAGTGGGGTGCACTGCTCCCAGCCAGGCAGCCCCCTCAAAACATGGGCTGTTCCCCTATTTCCTAACACTCTGCAGCAGCAGCTGAACCCAGGGGTTCTGCAAGAGCAGAGGTGGCATGGTCCCAGCTGCCAGGGAATGAAAGCATCCAAGAAAAATGCACTTGTAGTGCTTGACTCATCCCCATCCTTTTAGACTTTAGGTTATGCAGTAATTTTAACTTCAGGGGAAAACGAGAACTAATGACAAGTTCCTAAAACAAAAGGGTGCTGGCAGCTGGAGGATGCTATCAATTTTATTTAGGGTGCTGCAGAGATCTGAGGCTGCCTCCAACCCTCCCTTTCCCCCAGGGGAAGGCTGTGGGATGGACTCCCAGGGGTGCAGGATGGGGCTGAGAGCCCAGAGCTCCACAGAGACACCAGGAAAGCTGTCAGGGCAGAGCAGAGGGTGGAAGGGGAGGAGGAGGAGGGTGGGGAGGACTCACTTGGCTCGCAGGGCCAGCTGCCGGTCGTTGGGGCAGACCCAGGGGCCTGTCCCGCTGCCGAAAATCATATCAGCCATGGCCCCAGCCTGGGGAGGGGTGGGGTGTCAGGGGTCACACCTGGAAGAAGCAAACAGCAGCCACTCTTGCAGCAAAGCAAACACAGGTGATCAGCCAGCATCACACACGGTGGGAGCAGCCAGACTCTCACCCACAGACAGTGATAAAAGCATACCATCATCCTCATAAAATATACGCCAATAAATACCTTCAGGTACCTTGTAGGCAAGGCTGGAAGTTTAGATTTTATGGTATACTCTTAAAAAAAAAAAAAAAGAAGCCAGACACTCTTTGTCAGTCCTGATTTTTCATTTCAAACTAGAGAAAAGCGTTGTCTGTAAGAATAATCTCTGCCTCCCCACCTCCAGAGCCCCAGTGCTGCAGTTCTGACAGAGAAAGCCACTCTAAAGGACACAAAGAAGTTACAGTTGCCTTTTTTTAACCTCTTAATGGGGTAACAAACAAAAACCCACGCCACAATCAGCATGAATAGTGGCAAGTCATTTCCTTCATTAAAACTGCTTCCATAATAGCCTGATATTTATAACTCCAGCCTACAATAGCAGCTTGTTTGCATTCTCTGATGCTTAAGACAGCACCTTTTGCAGCAGATCTCCAGCTGTGGCTCCTGTGCCCGGCATGGACACATCAGTGATTCCTTGTGTTCAGTGAAAACTCCACGGAGCCGCTCAGGAAAGGCAGCAAGAACCAGCTCAAGGGAGAAACATCCCCCAAAGAGACTCTGCAGCTGAGCAGTTCAGAGTCCTAGCAGCAACTCAGATGAATGGAAAGCACCGAGGGATAGGCACAGCCAAAATATTTCAATGGATGCTGAACTCAACTTGATGTACCGAGCTTTTAAGCAGCTGGATTTGCTCTCCAGCAGAGCGAGTGTCTCACAAGCCCTAATGCATAAATTCCCAGGTATTAATGCTTGTCCCCAGCACAGACACTCGCCAGCTTTGAAACCACACCTGCTGGGCAGAGATAACGTGTTTAATGCTGGTTGGCAAGCAGAAATCAGATCCAATGGCAGGCAAGGTGTATCACCTGCCAGCCGTGCTGGAGTTCCCAAGCAAACACTTTTCCCAATCCCCAGCAGTGCTGAACCCACCCCTGCTATCTGCTGCTGCCACACTGAGCTCTGTGCTGCTGGGCCAGGCACAGCCTGATGGCCTTGGGCCCCTCACACTGAGCTTGGGCACATCAAACTGTGAAAAATCAGGTTCACTTATTTTTATATAGAATTTAAAAGTGTAATAAATAGACAATTAGGAGATAAAAATAAAGGAAAGTGTACAGATACAGCCAGGTGTGTCTGCATTCAGCCAAGAGAGCACACCTTACTAACAAAGGATTGTCCCTTAAAAACAGAACCCTACTACATATCCATAAATTCTCATGCATATTCATACATTCTTCTTAAGTTTTGGATGTTTCTTTGTTTAGTTTTTTCCTTGCCCCCTTCCCAATAAATCAATCTTCCTGGCTCCACCGAGTTTCATGTTCCCTGATAACAGAAATGCAATAAATTCCTCCCCCAGAGCTCTGGTCACTGCTGTCCTCATCTGGACAAGATAATCCAAGAATGGAGGGGGGTCTCTAACTATCTTTTTCAGTCTTTGGGTTATACAAACAAAAATAGTTTTTGTTTTAACACTATACCATAGCTCAACATATATGTATATTATACCACTATTTCGAAGTTCCATCAATAACAGAAATAGAAGGAACTATATTAATATAACCAAGTTTTCTGACCTTAAACACATAACTTTCATTTTAATTTTTGTAAAAAGCTAACAATATAATATGTATCTATAACAAAACTCTCCCTCCTGTGCTGAGCTCACACATCCTCCAGCACAGAAACACCAACCTGTGGCAGAGATCTGAGAGCTCCCTCCTGCCAAACCCCACCTCAGCCCTCAGTCACAGCCAATGAACCAGTTCCCTCCTCTCTGGCCATCCCAGTTTCTGGGTAGAGCCTGAAAATCCAGTGTTTACAACAGGCAGGAGGGAAGAGGGGAAATTCCACTCAGATTTCTTTCAGTGCAAGGGGAAATGTGTGTAATAAAGGTGAAGGCTTCAGCAAAGCGAGGCATGGAGGAGATGGGAAAGCTGTAGGAAACAGGGCTGAGGCAGGAAGGACAGACAGAAGTGTCACACATCACTTTTTAAACCTTTACTGCATTAGTCAAGGTGATGGCTTTTGAAAGAGACCGTCCCTTGAACCCTGGCATCAGCTGCTCTCCCCACTCTGCTCACAGTGCCACACACTGGGTTTGCATTTCCATCCAGCCCCAGAACGCCTCCTGCTCTTTTAATCTTCCTCACAATCTCAAGCGAGGAGAGAACACCGAGAACACCTTCCCCACACACATCCTCCAGCTCACACACGGGGGAGCAATCAGGCGTGAACAGCAAAAGAACACACAGGCTCCCACCCTCAGGCCTGGGGTAGAAACAGAGAAAAGCTACAATTGCACACAGAATGGCTGACCTGGGATTTTCCAGAGATTTCCCAAGCCTGTGATGTGTGGTTACAGGATTATATGCACATGTAGCCCCCCACACAAATGCATATATTAAATTATTCTTCAGCTGCACCATGAATTCCTCCCTCCCACTCATGAACACCTGAAGAATAGCACAGCCCACACTCTGTGTCCATGCAGGGCTCCAGGCAAGCAGCCTGTGCTGGCTGGGAGGTGTTTGGAATAAAATCTGGAGCTGGAGATGAGCCCCACAGCACAGCCAGGGCAGAGGAGTTGGCTTTGCCAGCAGCTGAGCTTTCAGGGTGGAAAGCTGTGCTGGAAGCATCTGCCCCTCCTCAGCAGAGCTTTATCTGCTCTAGCAGAGCTGAAGGAGAGTCAGAACAGAGCACACGAGCTGAGCATTTTTCTCAGGAGAGGCTTAAAGGCATTCTCCAGCCTCACAGCACAGTGAGCTTTGCTCAGCGTGACTGAACAAAAACAAGCAATGTCATGGTCTTTTGCCTCTTGTTACTCAGCATACGCTTTCTGTCCTCCACCGTTCCCTGAGCAGCATCTGCAAAGAGAGAAGGCAAACAAAACACAGCCTAAAGAGCCACCAGATCCCAAAAGAGTCTTCAGAGAGATTATTCCCTGAAATATTTACAGGAGTGTTTTTTTCTCGGCAGCTCCAGGATGTGCCATCTCCTCTGATGGGAGCTGCTGGCTTTGCACCTCTGCCTCTGGAAGAAGCCTGGTGGGGACACACCCTGGAGAAGGAAACAGGAGTGGGACTGCAGGGCATGGTGTGCTGGGGGAAAAGCAGGACTGGAGGGACAGGAATGTCTCTCATGGGTACGGGAATGACGCCAGAGGAGTGGAAGGCGTGGAGCATCTTCCCTCTTATCTCAGTACAGGACAAGAAGTGCAGGGAAATCAGAAACACCCAGATAGCAAAACCAGCCTGGGGAGTCGTTTCCGTGGGCTGTGGTGAAACATCCCCCTCGTACAGTCTTGCATTTTCTCTCCAAAATACTCCAATTAACAGCGAGCTGTCCCCTCCCTGTCCTCCCCTCCTCTCAACAAACTAACAAAGGGTAGAAGCAGCCAGTGAGAGAGCAAGAGAATCCCACAGCTCCTGGCCCACCTGCAAGTGCCCTGCACACAGGCTGACAGCAAAGCACAAGCACTCTGTGGTACAGAAAAACCTCCCACTCCAAGCTTCTGCTTTCTACCTGAATTCAGAATTAAAAGGGGAACTCTTATTGATATTCTGTGACCTGCTGTAAAACCACTCCACCTGTTCATTCCTTTCCTGTGATGGAGGAAGTCATGTGAGACAAAACCTCATTAAATCTGAGTCCACCTGGCTGCCCTTGGCACAGAAGCACAGGGGAGGAGCACTGCCCTGTGGGGCCAGGAGCATCCTGGAGGATGCAGAACCCAGCACATCCCTGCCTGCAGCTCTGATGTGGCTCTGCCTCTGCTGTCTCCACGATAAGAGTTGTACTCTGGCAACCTGAGCTGAGAGCAGGACTCCAATCTGGAGGGCAGAAACCTTCCAGTGGGGCCTGAGCAAAGGGAACAATGGCAGGCAGATGCAGCCCTTGGACGATGCTCTTTAAAGAATTCCTGAGAAAGAAGCCAGGTTTTGTCAGCAGAACATTAACATGAGCATCATGTATTTTACCTCAACAGCTGAGCACAGACAGACACAGCAGCTCATACCTGCCACCTCACCAGCTGCAAGAGCAGATGCTTAAAGGAGAATATAGGAGCAAAGCACAACACAGCAATACTTATCCAGAGCACCCTCCCAGCCTCCAGAGATTCCTGGATCGTGCTGCCTGGCCCAGCCTGCAGCTCTGTATTTAACATCCTCAACATTTTCCTGCCCTGAAATTACCAGCTTGTTTTTCCAGCTCACTACACCCAGCCCCTTCCCCACTGCTCCACCTCAGACATTTTGACTTTACCTTGACTACACCAAAGTTAAAACTGAGGGTTCTTAGTGACACTGGGGCACTCATGGCAGCAGAAAAACCTCCTCATGCAATGACAGCACAGCCTGCACCAGCCCTGCTGCAGCTGGGCTCCTTACAGGTGCCCATGAAGCATCAATTCCTCAGAGCCCTACAAAGACAAAAAAGCCCAACACAGGCCCCTGAGGAGGCCTCCAGTCAGCTTTCATTTGCCTGGTTATTTCAGCTCGTGTCTAGATTAATTTGTTTTCATAGGAAATTAATTAGGAAACTTTTTTTTTTTTAAAAAGAAACCCTTCATTTTACAAAAATCAGAATTAACCAGTTGTCTAGAACCAAGCTCCCAGTTCCCAAGCTGGTATAATTACCTCTCCTGCTCCCAGGGCATCACCTCCCTCACGATTCCCAGGTACTTTTTTGTACTTTTGCTGGCCTTTTTTCCCTTCTAGTGGCTGCTCCCTCAAAGAAATCGGTGTAACCACAGCCTGCTCCACATGCCAGCCCCATTATCCCTGGAAAACCTCACCAGACCCCATTATCCCTGGGAAACCTCGGCAACTGAGCGAGTGTTTGCTCCTGTTGCCATGACAGAGGGTAAATGAGTGCTGGGGATTGATAAGGTTAACGCAGCCGGTCCCTTTTCCTCCCAGACACTGCAGAAAGGTTATTTGCTCCAGGCTCCGCTCTTCCCCTCGTGTTTTAAAGCCTCACAGCTGTTATTTCAAAGCACACGGCTGTTTTGGGGTGGCAGAGGAAGCCTGGGGGCTGCAGGAGCGTGGCAGGAGAAGCGCAGTTGGCTTTGAAGGTCTGGCCAGGTCTGGGAGGCAGAGCGAGGCTGAATCAGGGCTTTGGAGAAGTTTTTCTCACACATGAACCATCCTGAGCTGCTCATTCACACCCACATCCAGCTGTGGGCACCAATAAAATGCTGTAAAATGATTTTATAAGGGCTAAGCAGGCAGGAAGCACAAGCAGAGCAGAGCCAGGAGATGCCCAGCACCTTTCTCAGGCAGAGAGACACCTGGGCATGGCTGAGGAACAAAGTTTTGCTGTTCCTTACGAGCCCTCAGCAGCAGTGGAGAGCCAAGAAACACAGGGAATCCAACGTGCTCAGAGCTGACTTGCAGCTCTGCAGCCAAAACAGCGTCCAGATAAACACCACAGAGCTTCAGCAAGGCTGGGGACAACTTCAGGACCCAGTCAGACTTTCCCCAGTCTGCCTCCCCATGAAAGCTCCATCTAAGCAGCATCAGCACCAGCAAAATGGGGACAATCTCATTCAGATCCTCATCCCGGCTGGCCCAGCCCGAATTAAACACCAGCTGGGAGGTGTCCTCATGGTGAAAGGCCAAGCTGGTAAAGAAGTGGGTGAGGATGAGGTTTGCAAGGCAAAACCAAGAAGTTTCCTCTCCACCAGAGCTGCTTCCCAATCCCAGCAGCAGCAACAAGAAGCTGTTATAAATGCATATCATATTATTGGATTTTTGCAAATAATATAATGAATGTTATGTATAAGGTTAAAAAATTTTATTGTATTAATAAAGTTTATTTCTGTTATCAATGATATTTAGAAATAGGGGTATAATACACATATATGTTGGGGTATAACATGATATTAAAGCACAAACTAGTTTTTGTTTATATAATCCAGGGACTGAAAAGATGGTCAGAGACCCCCCTGCATTCTTAAAATTATCTTGTCCTCCAAGACCTCCAGGTGAAGGATTTATTGTATCCTTATCAGAGAGGGGAAAACCCTGTGGTGCCAAGAAGATTGATCCATTGGGAAGGGGGCAAGGTAAAAACTAAACAAAAAACATCCAAAACTTAAGAAGAATGTCTGAATCATGTATGAGGATTTATGAATATGTAGTAGGGTTCTGTTTTTAAGGGACAATCCTTTGTTAGTAAGGTGTGCTCCCTTGGCTGAATGCAGACACACCTGGCTGTATCTGCATACTTTATTTTTATCTCCTAATTGGCTATTTATTACACTTTTAAATTCTATATAAAAATAAGTGAACCTCGTTTTTCACAAAGCCAAAGTGCTTTTAAGATGCAGCTTATAAAGAGTTTTTAAAACACAATGCCCTGGAAGTGCATGCCAGTCCTGTGAGTGGGAAGATAAAATCAGCTCTACAGGAAAATCCAGCACCAACAATCCTTTATTAACGAGAGGCACTCGTTAGTGTGGCTGCTTGAGATATGGTGAGCTGTAAAAAAACCCAGGTTTTGCCAAAGCAAAGCAGCCTCCCGGTGCCCCAGCAGCCCTGGATGCAGGGGAGGAAAGGCAGCACTGTTCCACCTGCCAAGGTGTATTTTTATTTATCAGACTTTGGACCCATTTCCTCCTGATCCGCAGCCAGGCAGGTGAGTTATGCAAAGTGAATAATTCATGAAGACAGCAGGCTCTTTCTGACTCCAGTTCCAGGGCAGGCTGATCTGGCATAGGCCTGAGAGAGGCAAATTAGCATCTAAATGGCCAATTAGAGAAACTCATTTCACTATTCTGATATGCTAAAAAGCTCGGGAGGCCTGAGGCTGGTGCGTGGCACCTCCCAGGCTCTGGAGAAGCATCACATTTCTTAGAAAGGATTGGGCAGAGCAGGGAAGTGCTGAGCACAGGCCAGCGCTTGTCAAGGAATGCGGTGCAGAAGAAGAGGCTGGAACCTCCAGTGAACCAGGAAAAGAACAGCCCGTGGTCACTGCAGAAACTCTGCTGAGCAGCCAGGCCTTGCCAAAAAGCTCCTTATTCTCTGTGGAAAGGGCCTGCCAGGACATCTGGAGGGTGGGAGAGCCTTTCTCAGCACCCCTAAGGCATAACCCTGCTTTTAGGGCATCCTTTGAACACACAAACAAAGCTTTTATCACACATCGATGCTGCGGGCAGAAAGCGAGCCATGGACCTTGAGCTGGTGCTGGGGAGCAGCTGAGCCAACCTGCAGCACCCCAAAAACGCCGGGGGTGAGCACAGCGTGCCGCTGTTACCTGCACATCCAACACCCATCATCCCGGAGTGACCGAGCTCCTAAAACCCGGGACAACCGGAGACAACCCGAGACAACCCGCGACAATCGGCGACAATCGGCGACAATGGGCGCTCCCCCAGCCGCACGTGGCTTCCCGCACCTCACAACCCGCACCAGCTCCCAAAAGCAGGACGTGGCTGATAAATTTACCACGGGGCTTTCAGCTCCCACCTCTGGCTCGCTTCCCTCCACACCTTTAATTCCCCACAGGAGCCTGAATCCCAGCAAAACTCACGGAAGCGCTGGGGGTGGGAAGGGACCTGTGGAACAGGGCAGGCTCCCAGGTCCCGGCCATCGCTCCCGGAGCGCTCCCCGCAGCCTTTTGGGGAACTCTGCCACCCTCGGAGGCTCCTCAACGCTGCTCCTCATTCCCAGAACCCACAAATCCCGGCGCTCTTCCCGCAGCTGCCCGTCAGCCGGGGCGCGGAAACTCAGCTCCAACTCCGCCCTAAAGCCAGCCGGGTTAGGCTGAGCCCAGCCGGGTTAGGCTGAGCCCAGCCGGGTTAGGCTGAGCCGCTGCCCCCCGCACCCACCTGAGCTCCGGCCTCACTCGCGGCCGCTCCGCGGAGCCGCTGCCCCGGCGGGACGAGGCGGAAACGGAGCCGCACCTGCGCCCGCCCCCGGCCGCTCCGGGCGTCCCCTGCTGGAGCCGCCAGATGTGCACCGGGAGAGGCTGCGGGGATGTGGGTGCTGCCAGATGTGCACCGGGAGAGGCTG
>NC_031787.1:6823506-6826746 GCF_001522545.3 Parus major | reverse complement strand
GGAGAGATGTGGGTGCTGCCAGATGTGCATCCCAAAACAGAGTAAGAATCCACAGGAAAAATACACCCAACTATAAACAAGGAAAGGCAGCACCAAAACAAACCCCAAAAAGCCAAAGAGAAAGTTTCCCAAAACAATAACAACAAACAACCCCACCCAAAGCAGAAACAAAACAAACAACCCAACCAAACAAACCACAAATCCACACAAACAAAACAAACCCTCCAACAACCCAAGCACAAAAAACCCCAAAACCAAACCAAAATCAAAACCCCGACCCCAACAAAAAGAAAACTTCACAGGGGTTAAAGAAAAACGTTCACACCATGAACAGAACAAGGCCTGGGATAATCACAAGGGGCTCAAACCTTTTAAAACAGAAGGACCCAAACCTCCTGACCAATCTCAATAAGAGACATTTGCTGGTAATAGTAGCAAATCTCGGGTTTGTGAAGGGGCAGCCTGGGATCCTATGGTGAGTCAACAGCAAATCACAGGAGCACAATTATTCCCTTGCACAAAAACACAGGAATTTGGGTTCATTACTGTCTAAATGTCCAGTTGATGCTGTGAGGAAATTTGCCATGTGACAGGAAGAGATGGAGGGGAAATGAGAGAGGGAAAAGGGAAAGGAAGAGAAAATAAATGGTGTTGCTACTGCCCATTCAGAGCTGATTTCTCTTGAGAAATCTGGAGCCTCTGCAAACCCTTTCACCTCCCCACATCCAGCAGCCCTCAGGACAAGCTGAGGGACCCTCAGCCACCTCTCACCTGCATTAAGTTCAAGTCTAAGCAGATATTTTTTCTTTTTGGTTCAGGCAGCTGTTGAAAAATACATCAGAGGAAGCATTTTGCATGAGCACAGAGCCTGCAGTTCTGTGGAAGAAAACACTTGATGATGACATTTCGCACCGGGGTAGTTCTTCCACACGGTCAATAACATAAATAAATTAAACACACGCTTCAGCCAACTTCAGGAAAAAGATAAATTACTTTATTTAACCAGCTGTGCTGGAAGGGAAATGACACACATCTGAGAGCCTGCATCCATCCTGCTGTTGGATTTGCTTGTAAGGATCCCCACAGATCTGCAAGGCTGGGCCTTGGCAGCCGGGTGCCACAGAGAATAAATATGACGTTACATTAAAAAATTTTAAAGGCTAAATACAGGTTTTATCTTTGAGTCAATTTTTAATAGACTCATTTCTCAGAAGCCAGGCTTGCAGTTCCACCCAAAGAACACTTCAAAGTCTCTCTTTTATCGATGATGGGTTTTGCTGAATTATTCACCAGATCACAGCTGCTGGAGATTTTAAATATCCCCGTGACAAGGACAATAAGGGATAACAACCTCCTCCTGCAGGCTTACCAGTGCTGCTGACAGTGGCACACTGCTCACCCTGAGCTCATCCCTCCTCCTCACAGGGAGCCTCTGCTTTGCCACCTCAGGCTGGGATTCCTCAAGGAATGGGAAACAAAGAGCAGCTTTTTGGAGAGGTTAAACTCGTGGTGTCCTGCAGAGGAACCACAGGTGCTTAACAGCAGCTTTGTTGTACAGCACAATGATCCAAGCTGCAACAATCCTGGAGTGCTCCAGGAAGTGATTCCCAGTTTGGACACTGGGCTGGTGAACTCAAGGAGGTCAAACTGGTTGGATCCTTATCCGTGAAGCATCCTTTCCCAGGAAAACAGGCTGAGAGCTGCCAGGGAGCTTTCTGGCACTGCTTCCCCATCCTCCTGACTGCCCCAGCTCACTTCAGCTGCTTCACAATTCACAGCAAGAAATCCAGGGCTTTTCTCCAAGCTGTTGCTCTGATTGCAATCCTCTGATTCAATTTGTGTTCGTCCCTCTAATTACCTCTCTTTAATAAAAAGGTCAATGATTCCATCCCTGATCTGAACCAAAAAACCTTGTTTACAGAGCACACCTGCTCAAGGGTGTACAAGACAAAGCAAACACTGGAAGAATATTGATGCTTCATAGCAAAATCTGCGTCTTTTTTCATCTGTTTTAAAGAAAAATTATTTATTTATTTCTTTATCTATTCAATTCTGATCCACATTGTGCTTGCATGGGCAAGGCTCAGGTCTAATTCTCCTTTCCTTGTCCACATTGAGCCTGCAGCACCCACATCATTTCACAAGGCTTCCTTGGCAGCCCATGTGTAGATCCATCCACAACCCTGCCTCTGTGGCACAGGAAAATGCTGCACATCTGGGAATAAAACGGGAAATTTAGAGAAATTTCAAAGTCAAAAAGTGCACCAGGATTTGCCTGGGGGTGATACCCTTTCAGATAACATAATCTGCAGCCCCCTGCAGCAGCAGCAGGAGCAGGTCAGCCAGGAGAACACTGGCATTCCAGGGAAAAGCTGGCAGAAGATGATTTTCTTTACAGGAAGCAGCTCAGGCCAGCAGCTCCCACTGGGCTCTGACTTCGGCTGCCGAGTCAGATTTTATCATAATAAAATTAACAACAGCCACCACTTGTCATTAGCAACAAGTAATCCCCTTCCCTCAGCTGCTCTCCAAAAATACCACGCTCCCTTCGCAGTCTGGGTGAATTATTTACACCCCATCACCGCTGCTGCCGTTCTCATCTTCTGTCCTGTGTCACCTTTTATCCACGGGAGGCTTTGGGGACTTTTGGGACAGGTCAGGAGAGAAGAGGGAGGCAGGGAGGAGGAGAAAGCACCCAAAAAGGATTAAACTACGTGTTACTGCCAGGGAGAGGATGAGTAACAGGAGCATTTCTCCAGCAGCCGTTCCTGGAGTTCTAATGAAGGATTTTCACCTCTGGAGGAGATGTGAGGATCTTGCAGCACTTCCACCAACACCCAGCAGCAAGGGCAGGGCTGCACCAGCCCCAAAAACCTCTGAGAGGTGTTGCTGCCCCAGAAACTGCACTGTCCTAATCTGCTGGGAGCAAAGGTGGAGAGGGAGGGGAAGGAAAAGGAGAACTGGGGAAGAGGGAAATGGGGAGAGGAAGGAAGGGAGAGACAAGTTCCCCTCAGCACCTCCATTCACAGGGCTGAGGTGTCGGGAAGGGCTGGAGATGCTTTCCCTGCCCTCAGTTGGGGTTTGGTGCTTCCCCGGCAAATCCGGCAGCGCCTCGGGGCTGCACTGCCTGGGACAGGACAGGGGACAGGGGACAGGGGACAGGGGACAGGGGACACGGGACAGGGGACAGGGGACACAGGACAGGGGACAGGGGACACAGGACAGGGGACAGGGGACAGG
>NC_031787.1:6816611-6823346 GCF_001522545.3 Parus major | reverse complement strand
GGACAGGGGACAGGGGACAAGGGACAGGGGATACAGGACAGGGGACAGGGGATACAGGACAGGGGACACGGGACAGGGGACAGGGGACAGGGGACACAGGACAGGGGACAGGGGACAAGGGACAGGGGACAGGGGACACAGGAGACACCGTACAGGGGACAGGGGACAGGGGACAGGGGACAGGGGACACAGGACAGGGGACAGGGGACAAAGAACACAGGACAAGGGGCACAGGAAAAGGCACACGGGACACAGGACAAGGGACACAAGATGGGGCACAGGACAGGGGGCACAGGACAAGGCACACGGGACAAGGGACAAGCACAGCCCAGCACTCGCAGGGGACAATGGCAGGGGAGCTGCTCCCGGGGACAGAGGCCAGCCCAGGCTTGTCCCTGGGCCACCGCTGCCCTGGAGACATCGGCGGAGCTGCGGGGACGGAAGGGCGGAGGGAAGGGACAGGGATGGAGCGGCTGGAGCCAGGAGAGGAGCGGGGAGAAGGTGAGGAGGAGGAGAAGGGGACAGGGGAGATGGAGAGGGTGAGGAGGAGGAGGAGAAGGGGACAGGGGAGATGGAGGAGGAAGGCTCAGAGGGAAGGAAGCTGCAGAGGGGTCACACACAGGAGGGATGCCGTGCCGGGGCTGCAGAATTCCCTTCCCTCTCCCTTGCAGCCCATTCCAGGCCCGTTCCCCCCGGGCAGCAGAGGGATGTGGGCAGGCGGCGGGACCCGGGACCAGCTCCAGCACCTGGCACGAAGCCACCAAGGAGGAAAAAGCCACCAAGCAGGAGTGACACCACTGCCAGCACCAGGGCAGGTGAGAAAAACCAGCTTTTCCCAGGAAACCACAGGTGATGCTTTAAAAGCTTCCCCTAAACCCCGTTTATACACAGATTTTCCTCTACAGCTACAAATCCATGCCAGAGATGGAGCACATGTAACTACACCCAATAAGCAGTAGGAGGCATAAGGCACCTGCCAGGGAGGAGAGAATTCCATAAACTGCCCGGGATTTGGGATGCTGTTCATATTTAGTGGATATTTAAATATTCACCCTTCCCTTGTGTGGCTTACAGCACTGATTATCGGTGGGAGTGAGTTGGTAAAACTGCAGAAAAGGAAGGGCAAATCCCAAAAATGTTCTGTGTAAAGGAATAATTCCATTCATTTCCACTATTTTAGTACAAAAAGGGCCTGAAAGTTTCCAGAAATGGTACTGTTAAAAGAAATCAAATCACACGGCTCACTGTATTAATGGATGTCAGCTTTAAAATAAATCTCCAACAACTCAGAATCAATTTCCTGCTTAAATGGGGTCAGGCAAACACAGTGAACTTGATGCCAGTGCAGAGGTGTTATTAATCCATTAACAGCTTCAATAAATACATTTTACAGATGTGACAATCCCTATGTTGGCCAATCAGAAAAATACATATTTCCTACTTTATAGTAAGATTGTTGGGCCAATACTATTTTTACTGTAGATTTGGGGTTTTATTAAGGCGCAGCACGCAGTTGCCTCATTTTATTTTTGTTTTATGAAATAAGCAGGAAAGCCTCAGAGGCAACACTTCCCTTTTTTGCTAACAGCATTTATCATTTTAACAGAAAAACAGCCCCACAAAAGCAGAAAGCAGCGGGCTCACTCCCCTCCAGTGCTTCAGATTCCTGGGAGGAACCCTGAGCCAGCCCAAAACACTGCAGAGGGGAACCAGGAGGATGCAAAAACAAAGAAGGCTGGAGCATCAGCTTGCAGTATTTTGGGTTCCAGTGGGGCAGAGGAAGGTCTCTGCACTCAGCTGAGCGAAAGCCTGAGGTGGGATGGGATTCTGGAGGATCCTGAGGCAGAGAAGGAAAGGCTGTGTGTTTACAGAGTGAACAGGAGGAAAAGGTATGAATTGTATATCCAGGAGCACTTCCCAGCTGCCAGGAATTCCCCACCCCTCCATGGCAGCAGCAGGTAAAGGAGATTCATTTTTTGGAAGAACAAGTGTGAACTGAATGCTGAAGGAGCCTCTGAGCTGCACCAGGGGTGTCACCCAAAATCCCAACAATTTCTGTGTCCTAGCAGTGCTTACTCACTGTCTGTGTGGAGGAGAGGACATTTATATTTTACAAAGCAAACCAAGCTGTTAAAATACACACAGACAATTAGAAGTGCTCCTTTCCACATTGTGTGTTTGTCCTGGAACTTCACTAATTATTGCTGTTGGTTTATTGCCAAATAATGCTCCTCAACTTTCCAGGTATTCACGTTGGAGATCTGTGAGCAAATTAAGGACAACACCTTGTTTAGAGGCTGAAATGATTTCCAGGAACGTGAACTTACCTTCCTTGAAACTCCTCGAGCTGCAAAGTCAGGATGGGGATCCAATCCTCACCTCCTGCCTTTTGTTCTAATTGTTAGGCTGAGTGTTTTATTTTGTTACAAAAATCCATTATCTCAGACCCTCAGATGTGACATTCTGGAGAAGCACACATGAAAGGGAAACAGCACATCCAGAACAACAGGGTTTCCTTGGAATGGTGGGTGCTAATTAGAAGCTCATTGGGCCAATATGAATTAAAATCACATGGAACAGCCTTGTACTCCCCTACTTTAATTTTTTATAGTAAAAGAATGTTTTTCATACAGAGTGTCATGACAAGACTTAAGGAGAACAGCCCAGCCCTCACGACAGGAAGGATTTGAAAGTTGGGTGACATCTGAAACTCTCCCCCAGCTGCCCTGAAAGACACTGTGCTGACTTTTAAAGTTTTTTTTCTTAATGGCTTTTTAAATAGCCCCTTTTATACAGAACTGATGTTTATGTGTGGCTTTTCTCCTGTTTAATACTTCAAAACTCCAGGATACCCAAAAGCTCTCAGAGCCTTTTGCTGGAAGCAGCAGTTTTGGAGCAGCTCCACGGCTCCCCAGACCCCAATAATGTCATTACATGCAACTCCAGAGCTTCCACAAGCACAGAACCAGATGAACAATAAAAAGTAAGGAAAAAAAATAAAAAAATCCCATCAGGAATTAATTAACTGATGTTCAATTACATCCATTCCTTCTCTGCCAGAGTCACTAACAAAATCAGCACGCCTGCAAAGTGTGGGAAGGTTAAAAGAAGAGATTAAGCATCCAGAAAAACACCACAGCATTTCCCTCAGCACAATAACTTATAATCATCTCTTTTGGTTTTATAAAGTTTAATGCAAAACACACTCAAGTTTTATGTTTATGCTGTGTTTACTAATGCAGCATTTGAACATCTACATTTTAAAAATAAATTCCTGCCTGGTTAAATACATGTTATATATGAAAGGGATTAGTTCTTCACTTGTAGGATATTCATACCAGAATTCATACCAGAAACTCTTTAAAAATAAAACTGTACCAGATGAATAACTCAAACTCATTAAGGAGAGGATTTTCAGCTGTCTTTAAAGCACGTTTTCAATGTCTTACTAAATTGACAAATCCACAACATTTGGTGCTGGTTTGGTTTTTAATATAGACAATTTTATATAGGAAACACCCTCCTAGAATATGTAAACAACAAATAGAAGAGAAAGGAGGGGAGCTGGGATTGGCAAGAAATATTATGTATCTATTTCTAAATAACAACCACAATAAATACTGAAAAGCTTTGAATGAGAAATAAAGAGACTTCCCTTGCAGGATGGTTTTCAGATCATTTATTACCAATAAAGTAAAAGACAAATTGAAAATCAGAAGGAAGGGGTGGGAAACATCACAGACACCAGAACACTTGCACAGAGCTTTGCAAATGTTGGAACATAAATAATTTAAAAGGTATTGGTAGAGACCAATTAAAATATTCTTAAGAGGTACATATTAAGTTTGCTTTATAAAAATCAGGTGCTTTTATCCTAAAACCGGAGCGTGAGGGGTATTTTGTGGGTTATTACGCTTCTAACTAGGAACAACTAATGGCTACAACTTAAAACAACAACCTCCTCTTAGATCTGTTCCGGGTGGATTCGTTGGGGGAGTGTTTGTGGGAGCAATCCGGGGTGATGTTCTCCCAAAATCCCGTCTCCAACAGCAGCAGCCGCTTCAGGAGCGAGGTGTGGGCAGCGAGGGTGCAGCAGCCCCATCCACAGAGGAGAGAGTGAACCCTGGGGCTGTGGGTGAGCTGAGCCTTCTGTTACACCACGAGGACATCCTGGGCCAGCAGTCAGGGCACAATTGCACCATCTGGTTGAGACACATCTCCCCAGTCTTGCAGCCCGAGACCAAAATGTTCTTAACTGCGGAGTGCCGCCTGCCTGACCGTGTCCTCTCTCGTCCTGGGATGGTTTTAGGAGCTGCCTTTCCAAGGCAAGTTCTAAAGGTGAAGGATGTTCTTTTCTGAGCTAATAAATAAGTAAAAAACCCTAACAACAACAATTAAAAGCCCTCAAACCATACAAACCCAAGGTTCCCTTCCTGCTGCACTCTTCGTCTCCCGGCTCCTTTCAGTTCCCTGGGATCCACTTGCACACCATCCATCACACTTGCATAAACACACGTTAAGCACAGCTCAAGAACAGGCTCCCGAGGTGGCCACTGACAAAACTCACCCCTGGGGCTGTGCAAAGTCCTCTTGAAAAGCTGCTCCAGGACTGGTGTTGCACACCCACACCTCGGAAGAGTTTGGGAATACACGGAAAAGCCGTGTCCAGAGCTAAGACAGGTCTGTCAGGTGTTTCTGAGAGACTACACCACACAAAAACCAGCACAGCCCACACTCCCCAAAGCAGATGCTCTCCACACTGCGCTCTGTCAACACAGGGGAAAAAAAAACTGGGAAAAGAAGGAAACCTCTCTGTCTCATTTTCATCAAGGCACACGATAAAACGAATGCACATAACATCCAGACAGACTTTCCTGGTATCTGAAGCTATTCCCTTTGGTCCCCAAACTCATCAGGCACTCAGGAGAGGATTTTCAGCAGCCTGCAGACAGGCAGAGGCTGCCCCATCCCAGTGACATCCCCGATCCCAAGGACACGGATCTGTGCCACCACAAGCTCAGCAGGGAAGCGGAGCTGTGGATTTTTCTCTGCACTACAAAGCTGCCTGTCCCTTGCTACCTGTTCACCTCCTCCCAACCCCACCACAACAGCGTCTCACACCCGATCCAGCACCTCCTTTGCCATCCTGGGTCCCTCTGTCCAGCACCTTATCTAACCTTGCTTTGGTTACAGCTCCTTTAGTGCACAAAAACAAGGCACTTGTGGTTTTCCACCTCCAGATCCCCAAGATCCAACAAGACAGGGATGATTTCTGGCCTGGTTTTCTCTGTGCAAGCCTGGCTGCAGGCACAGAAACGCTCGTGTGTCACACAGAACGCGGGTTCCTGGTCACCCAAAGAACTGGAGTCACACGATGCTGTCTCTGCTGCCTGGAGCTGCAGGAGCAGCTCTCCTCCTGCTCTGCTCAGAACCCCTCCTCTCCCCAATTTACACCTTCACTCAGTGCATGAATGCCATATGGGAACATTTTTGTGTGTGTTAAATGCAGAATTCTGGGGGTTTTCTCTGTTAGCCTTTCCCAGCAATTTCCAGGGGATGGTTCTTCTGGATAAAACACGATCTAAACTGAAAGGGTCGACAGCTCTACGTGTACCCAAACCACCTCTGCATTCTCTGCAAGACAGCCAACTGCCCTTACTTTTTGCACATCACCACGAAGCATCAAATGGAATTCCACCTGCCAGGCACCACCCCACACTCCTCCTTACCTGTCCAGGTAAGGGAAAGCCCTTCCCGTTATCTCCACTGCGGGGAAGGGGAGGGAGCTCACGGCATTTGGGAGGCGAAGAGACAAATCACAAATCCCTCGCTAAATTACGTTCCCACAGAAAACGGCGCCCGGGGCCGTCGTGACGCTTGGAGAGCAGGAGCTGAGAGCTGAGGGAGAAGTTCTGCACCTGCTTTTGGCAAGTGCAGCTTGCACAGTCCCAGGGACGGGCGCGGGCCGGAGGGTGGCCGCGGTCAGCAGCCGTCAGGGCCGCACTCGGCGCCGAGGCACTCCGAGGTCTCCAGCTCCACGCTGGACAGGAACCTGCGCGTGGCCTTGCGGCAGTTGTAGTCCAGCGTGGTGGTGTAGACAGTCTTGGCGTGCTTGGGGTAGATGATGGTGGTGCTGGTGAAGCGCCGGGGCCGGTGGCGAGGCTCCAGGCGCACCTCGGCCTTGTAGCTGCGCCAGGAGCAGTCGGGGACGCAGACGATGGTCTGGCTGCAGGCCGCCACGCTCAGCCCCACCGGCAGGAACACGTCGGCGATGAAATGCTTCTCCGAGTCGTACCTCACCGAGCTCGTGTACCTGCAACACAAATCCACAGCCATCGGCACTGACGGCCGCCACGGGGAGCCCCACACACGGCTCCAACTCCTCTCTGCAGGAAAATGTCTGGTTCTTTATTTATAGGTGTTGTTATGTATAATATTATTATGTGTTTGTTTGTATTTATATGTATTTATATGTATTATATGTATTATTGTTCTTTATTATTATGTATTATCTATATGTATTTATATGTATTATATGTAATATTGTTCTTTATTATGTATATGTATGTATATGTATTATATGTATTATTCTTCTTTATTACTATGTATTACTATATGTATTTATATGTATTATATGTAGTATTGTTCTTTATTATGTATATGTATGTATATGTATTATATGTATTATTGTTCTTTATTATATATTATGTATGTGTATTTATATGTATTATATGT
>NC_031787.1:6805352-6816048 GCF_001522545.3 Parus major | reverse complement strand
TTCTTTATTATTATGTATTATGTATGCATATTTATATTTATTATCTGTATTACTGTTCAATATTATTATGTATTATGCATGTGTATTTATATGTATTATATGTATTACTGTTTATTATTATGTATATGTATTTATATCTATTATCTGTATTATTCTTCTTTACTATTATGTATTATGTATGTGTATTTATATGTATTATATGTATTATTGTTCTTTATTATTATGTATTATGTATATTTATTTATATGTATTTATGTATTTGAATAGATTTTATATCTATTTAATATTTATATTAATTCACATTCATATTTATAGGAAATATTAGAAGGTACTGTGTTAAAAGTAATTTAGTGAAATTTTTTTGGTAAGGGCTATTCTATATGCTTAATTAAACTTTTTATATTTTTGTTAATTGATTTTCATGGGGTGGATTTCTTGTTTCTACAGGTGTGAATGGTTTTCTTACTAGAAAAGATTGCTAGCTAGAAGGCCAGCTGTTAACCCAATTTAGCTGAAATAATGGGCCTAAGTTATGATTTTATAAGGCTTTTTTTAAACAAGGTTTTTTACTTCTATGCAATAGAAGAAGTAATTCTAATACAGCCACAGAGGTTTAACTGCAGCAGTGCAATTGTAACTAGGAGAACATTTCTGTGGAGACAAGCTCCAGTCACAGAAACACAAATCTTAAAACATTGTTGACCTCATCCATAGAAATAACTGTGTGTAGTCTCAGGCCAATGATTCTTTACTTCTAGTAAATGACTCAGAGTCAATAAAAGGACAAGGTTTCATATCTGCATGAACATTCTGGCACCAGCATGTCCTGCAAAACATGGGACATGTGAGCTGTGTGGAGCAGGGCTGGGGATGGCTGTGAGCTCTGCTCATGGCTCTGTGGGGAAGAGGAGCAGAGCTGCCAGGGTGGCTCCTCATCCCACAGAACCATCTGCTGCTGTTTTACACACTGACAGGATGAGAGCAGAGCCTTGTGGCAGCAGCATTCCCAGGATTATCAGTGCTGAGCCCGGCTGCCAGCACTACCAGAACTTCTCAGCCCTGAGCTCAGTGGAGATCTCCTGCAAACTCCCAAACCAGAGGCCTTGATCCACGCCTGGGCTCATAAACATCCCAACTCCCCCAAGCCCGTGGAAGCACACATTATCTCCTCAGCTTTTCCCTGCCAGGAACCACACAGGAGTGCTCTGCTATCACCCCTGGCACAGGGCACTCTCCGAGGACAAACTCCTGAAGATTCAGCTGGCAGGAAAACACTCGCAAATCCTCTGGGTCTGGGTTGCAAAAGGAAGTTTTCATCTCCTTGGTGCTGCCACAGCTCTGTGTTGGCTTTTCCACTAACTAAGGAGTTAACTGCCTCCAATTCCAGCCACAGCACAGGCTCCTTCCCCACACCAGGACATAATTCTCCCTACCCTCCCCTGCTTTAGGCTTCCTTTTGATTTTATCAGCCTCCCTCTAATTGCACAGTCATCAACCACGAGCCTTCTCCTCTCATTACTGCAAATCACGGTGTTCAAAAGAATAATTCACAGGCTGTGAAATGATGCAGTGCATTAAAAAAAAAAAATGCACTCCTCTGAATGTTACCATTTCTTTTAGTTCACACAACCAGCCAGAGCTGTTAAGAAAGGAAGTGCTTATTATAAAACCATGAGGTTGCAAGAGCAAAATTTCTTTCCCTTAATGAAACAGTCCTAGAAAGATCTTCTGAAGCTCTTCCCTCATGATTACCTCCTGGCTAATCAGTTGAAGGGCAACATTTTGGAGCAGTGCAAGGAAGGAAAAGCAGGAGACTAAAATATAAGAAAGTCTTCCTGGAAAAATAACCAAGAAAACAACCATATGGGTGGGATTAAAAGAGGCTGAACACTCCTTCGGCCTGTACAAATGTCCAGGTCCAGGAATGTACAGCTGCAGTGAACAATGGCTCTGCAAATAAATTAACTTGACTCACAGGCACTGATAAGGCCTAACTGCTCCTTTACTGTAACACAATATTTACCTTATTTCCTTTGGTGGTAAAGGGTCAAACTCAACTCCTTCGCCAAAGGATAAAGGACACAGTCTTGGAGGACAGCTGGAGAGAACGGGGCTGGGGGAAAACACAGAACTCTGCAAGAAAAATGCAAAATGTTTTATGTTACCATGTTGTTGTAAATTTTATGTTACAATGCAGTACACACAGAGGGAAACAGATTTATTTATCCCTCGGTATGGAGCTCGGTATGAGGTTCACATTTACGTGCAGGAGGATCTGCTAGACCAAGACGTGCCACAGGTGCATCCTTAGGCCTGACTCCACTCTGGTCTAAAGCATCCTAGAGGTGGCCCAGGAGCATTTTTTGAAGACAAGGTCCTAACTTCAGGGACCCAACGTAATTCAGAGGAGCTGCTCTGGGAAATGAGAGACGAATGCAACCCCTGGCTGCAGTGTAGTCTGTTCCCTGTATTAACCCACACTCAAGTTATAACCAACATTTTAGGGGTGTCTGAGAGCTCCCTCCTTGCTGAATTCAACCCATGCACACGGACAGGCTGCAGCAGGAAATGATCACCTCGCTGTGAGCCACCTCCTTGCTCCACAGCTACGCCCTGGCTCCTGTTTGAAGGCATTAAATCCAACCTAATTCACACACGAAGCGCTGGGAAGGATTAACTCATTCCCGCTGAGCGCTGATTCATTGCCCGTCCCTGCGCTCCTCTCCTGACACCCAGCACCGGGAGCTGACACCGAACCCCACAGCTCAAGGAAACCAAAGCAGCCCTGAAGGGATGGAACCCAAGCCGTGTGTGTTTTTGAAGCCACCTCTGCACGTGTGTTTACTATCGAGGGGCTGGGGGGCTGCGTGCATCTTTCCCTCCTATGGCCTTTTCCAATTTCACAGCAGCACCCCGGCAGAAAAAATAATTTTTCTTCTAAATCTGCCGTCTCCAAAGTATTTGTACCAGCAGCTCAACATCCAAAAACTATTTGATGAGAAAACAAATTAACTGAAAACTTTATGCACAATAAAGTTACTGCTGCGGGTCATTCCGGAATAACGGGAGTTCACTTTCCACAGGGATTTCCTGCGATGCCGCCCCAGCCCCGAGCCGGGGCAGGAGGGAGAGGAGTTTCCCTTGCAGGCAAAGCTTTGTGAAAAGCCCCGGCCACGCCGGTTCCCGGTCGGATCCTTCCCTCCCGGTGCAGCCCCGACAGCGGCGGGAGGGCTCGGTTACAGCCGGCGGGAGGGTGTTCCAAGCCCTTCCCACGCCGGCCAGACCCGGCTTTCCAGCCTCCTTTCCCCGCGGGATGCGCGGGGTCCCGGCCGGGCTGCGAAGGGCAGCGGCTCCTCCGGGGCACCTGCGGCGGCGGCTCCGGGCCGGGATCTGCCGGAGCTGCGGTCCCGGAGGGTCCCGGGGGGTCCCGGGGGGTGCGGGCAGCGCAGGGAGGGCCGGTACTCACCGCTGCGGAGGCTGCGGGCGGCTCGGGCTCCGGGAGCCCGTTGGCTGCGGCGCGCTCGGGGCTGCCCGAGGGGAGCAGCCAGGGCGGCGGGGCCGGGCCGGGGCTGGGGGGCAGCCCGGAGTCGGGGCTGTCGAGGCCGGAGTCGCCCCGCTTCCTCATGTCCGGGAGGTCGGGCACCTCCCGCAGGCTGAGCCGCCCCACCATGGCCGAGCCGCCGGTGCCCGCCCCGGCCCGGCCGCTGCCCGCGCTGCGCTCCCAGCGCCGGCTGAGCCCGGGCGGGCGGGGCGGCCGCCGAGCCGGGGAGGGGCCATGCCAGGGGCGGGCCGTGTCCCACCGCTGTCCCCGTGTGTGTTCCAGCCGTGCCCCCGCAGCCGCCCGTGTCCCCCCGGGCTGTCCCTGTGCTGCCGGCGAGCCCGTGCCCCCGTGCTGCATCCCCCGCTCGCATCCGCACGGAGCTCGGCATCGGGAGGTGGCGGAGTCACCGTCCCTGGGCCAGCACCGGCCGGACGCGGCACTCGGTGCTCTGGTGTGGTTGACAAGGTGGGGACGGCTCCCGGGTTGGACTCGGTGATTTCGGAGGTTTTTTCCAAGTTAAATGATTCTGGGATTCTGTGGAACTGTGCCCCATGAGCTGCCCTCCGCGCATCGTGGTCCAACCCGCAGTGCACCGCCCCAGTGTGCTGCCAGCACGGGTTTTGGGGAGCACTGAAAGGGCTGCCAGATCCTGCCCCCACCTCCAGTGCTGCTTTCCCCAACAGAAGGGATTTTGGCAGCCGGGTTAAGCCCCTCAAGTTCTCCCTTCCCTCTCCCAAGCATTCGGGCTCAGGCAGCAGCGCTGCCGCCCCTAATCGCATTTTTCAGGCAAAGCGGCCGAAGCCGAAACAAGAGAACAGAAGGAAACGGTCTTTCTAACACTACAGGAGACCGAGGGAACCTTTTTCGGAAAATCCTAATGAAATAATTGCGCCATGTCATCAGATTCGGTGGGGGAATACTCTTGTGGAGGGAAAGCAGCTCTGCAGCCGGCCAAAGACAACACTCCCCTGTGCAGAAAGCAGCAGTCTGGGCTGACGGGCCCAGCGCAAGTGAACCCAAACCTCTGAAAAAAAATTCCTTCCCTGCCCCAAAATTAAAAGCAGAGCAGAACTTTCAGCCGTAGGCGTCTGTGGTTTGCAGCTATGCGGTGCTGGGAACTCCGGAGACTTCCTCAAGGAATTTACATTCCTTTGAAGAAATACTATGAGGCTGTTTGTCTTTGCTGAAAAATGCAGATGGAAAGAAAAAGAACATTAAGAATTTTGACTGAAATCTTTGGGGTCTGAGCAAATGTGCTGGACAGGTGTTTTCTTCCCTTTAAGTGTATCCTCCCCCCCCAAAAAAGAGATGCTGGTCTCTGCAAGCAATAGGAAAACTGATTACTCCTCACTCCAAAATCTCTCGTAAAAGCCCTTTATGAAATCAGATGCTTTGGAAAGCACTGGAGCAGTTTCCAGATGAGCACAATCATAATTTCAGAGCTGCTGTGCAGCTCCTGGGTGAAAATCCCCACTGCCAACAACACATTAAATGCAATTTAGGAGGGGGGAACTTGTGGCACATCCCAGTGGTCACCTCTGAGAGCTGTGAGTGCTCCCACAGCCACTCCCATGAGGATCAGGGTGCAAGTGAGAGGGATCTCAGTGCCTGGGATAAACAGAGCTCCTGGAAATATTTCTGCTCCTTATTTACTAGCAAAACCCCCTCCCATTCTGGCATGGCTTGACACAGAGGGTTCTTTTTTGTGCCCTTCCAGTCTGGGCTTTGCAGCCCCCCCGGGGGACTCCTGCAGCACCAACATCCAGACCTGCCCATCTGCCTGCTAGGATGGAAAGGAAGTGTTTAAGCAGAATTTTAACTGCTCAATAACTCCAATACTGTTGAGTCACTGTGTACAGGGGCTCTGCTTTTCAGGACATGAGAGGACTCTGCCCTCTCGAAAAGTCTGTTTTTAAGTCTCTCAAACTGTACCAACCTGTGCCACCCCTGATGGCATTGGAAATCTTTTCCCCTGCCTGTTTGCCCACATTATTTACTCTTTAACTGCCCACACACAGGCAGGACAGGGCAGATACAAATCAGGATCTTATCAAGATCCTCCTTCCATAAAGGACTTTCCACCAGGCCGGGCATGCTCGGCTTAATCAGCAACCGAAGCACAGGCGACACCAGGTGGGGGCTGTCGCTGGGAGAAGCAAACCCAAAGGATCCTGTGATATTTGAAAACGATGGAAAGTTATTTCCAAAGGATGGGAAATGCCAGGCTCTGTCCCAGAGGAGCTGAGCTCCCTCGGCGCTGGGATTGACGAGCACTGACAGCGCGTGGCTGAAGCTGCTGAGGTTTCATCAGCTTTTACAGCCCTGCTGCCACCGCCCTTGTGGAGCCAAGCAAAGGCTCCTGGAGGTTTGGACATCGTCACTTGGATGCTCAGAGTCCTGGCTGTAAATCTGGGGAAAGAAAGGAACACCCAGCGCCCGCCTGCCCAAGGGCGGAGGGGGCAGGACCGCCAGGAGAAAAGCAAATGAGTCATTAATTCTCTGAGCGAAAGGAGCTGCTCCAGCGTCATGCAGAGCGTGGAGAAAGGCACTACCCCTTAATTAATTTCAAAGGAAAAATTAGGATCTCTCTGAAATCACTCCCGCAGCGGCAGACAGCAGAAATGATGTGATTATTTAGGGCCACGAGGTCGGGAGTGTTGAGCCACACACCCTGTGCAGGAGCTGCTGTGGATGTGGAGGCTGCCAGAGAAGGTGGAAAAGGCAGAGAGGACCTGCAGCAGCAGAGGGACAGCAGGGACTGCTGGGTCCAGCACATTTTGGGTGAGGTCCATCCCAGCCACTGGGATTTGCAGCCATACAGAAAACACCCAGCAATGAGCATTTAATTCAGTAATCATTTAATTCATTTTAATGTCACACCCCACGTACAGCCGGCCTGAAACCATAAAAAGTGGCATTTTGTACAGAAAGCACATAATCATCCTTTATTCCCCAAAGCTGTAAACTCCAAAGAGCTAATGCACAAATAGAGACCTGCCAAATCTAATAAACACTCAAGAGCCAGGGGCACAAAACTCTTACACCAGAAGTAGAAAACTGTGGATTTGTTCTCTGAAAGTGGAACTCCAAACACCCAGCCCTGTGGCCTTCAAAGGCTGAAGCTAAAAAAAAAAATTTCTCCTTTTATTTCCTCTTATCTACAGAATGAAATGCAGAAAATGTAATGGGGGAAGCCTTTGGGTAAGACACACAATGATAACTTCAACGTCGTCTTCAGCTATTCATAATTTATTGAGAGACTCAGCCTTAGACAAAGCAAAGAAAAATTCATCTAAAATAAATTATTCATCCTCTCATGGGAATAACCAATCTCTGCAAACCCATGTTCCCTCCTCTCCAGCTCTGCAGTGTGGTAACTTGTGAGCCATCCTGCACATGCATCTTGAGATAATCTGTCCTTGGAGAACAGCTGCTCGGAATCCCAAAGCGCTTCCAACCATTCCTTCTTTTGTCACCTAACAGGGAATCAGGAGAGGAAGTAAGCAAGACTACAGCAGATTTATAAAACTGGAGTGATGAGAAACTGCTGTCCCCCTGCACAGGTGTTGTTACTGCTGCTCCTCACTCCCCATCCCATGAAGCTCTGGATGGAGCTCACGTTCCTGGAGTCTGATCCTGCTCCCTGATGTGCAGCACATCTTGTACACACATCCTGTGAGTACAGCCCCTAAATAAATACAGTCCTAAGACCCAAACTTGCCCTGCTGGGGAGCAGGACCCTCCCTGGAAGGCATCTGGCAGTGTGGTTGTTCCTCACCTGCCACACTGGTACAGGACTTCCCCCTCCTGCACAGGCAAGTGAAGCTCAAGTTAAATAACACAGGCACGACTGGCTGGTCTGCCCTACATCCATGTGGGATTCACTCCTGGTTGGCCATATGCCTTCAAAGTGTCCCAGGAAGGGCACTGAGGAGTTTGGGAAGAAGTCCAGCAGTGCCAATGACAAGGGGAATCCATGGGAAGCAGCCACTGATCCCAACCCTGCTCCACGCTGGCTCTGTGGCTGGGAGCCAGCATCTGGGCCATGGGAAGAGGGGCCTGGGTTACCCAAAATATTTCACTGCTGGTCTCCTCCCCTCTGCACTGCTGCAAGCTGAAGCTCAGAAGAGCAGGAGGAGGAGGAGGAGGAGGGCCTTGAAACCTGAGGCTGCTGAAAGCCTCCTGTCCCAGCGAGTGGCCCTGGCTCCCTGATAGAGCCAACATTTCCAGCACCTCTCCTTGCAGGGCAGCAGAGGTGCCAAGGTGGCACATCCCTACTCAGGACACAGCAGCTGGAGTGAGAATGAGGGGCTGAAGCAGTCTGACACGTTCTCCATGAAGGGCTCTTTGTGGAGAGAGGGAGAGGTGCTGTCCAGGAAGGCTGGGGACAGTGGGTGAGCCCAGCACACACCAGGGAAATACCAAGCAGCTGGAGAGGGCTCCACACATGTCCTGCTTGGCCTCTAAGCTCTAACAGCAGCCAAGGCTGCCAGCTGGTTGGCAGGAGCTTTGCCAAGGTGCAGGAGGCATTAATTTAGCCCTTTCCTCCTGCTCTGAAAAGGATTTGCCTGGCTGTTTCACGGTGCTTTATGCAGGCCTGTCCTGGGAGCAGGGGAGAAGTCTGCCTTGGGGTTCCCTCCTGCACATCTCATTGATTCAGTGCAGCTGCAGATGCCAGATCCTAGCTGTTAAAGGGTTGGGGTTTTGGTGGTGGTGATGGTTTGGGGTTGGTTCCCCCCAGCTCACAATAAATAATTAATCACAGGAACAGGAGGAGGGAGCAAGCAGTAACACAGAACTGAGGCAAAACCCTCAGTGCTGCAGCAGGAGCTCAGCCAGGGTAACACAGCCAGATAGTCTCGGGATCCACCTGAACTGTTTCTGGAGCTGCTGGCTTCCAGATGCCTCTATTTTCTCCATCACGTGGACCTGGCCATGTCCTGGGTTTCACTCCTGCCAAGCTCAGGGCAAACAGCTCAGTCAGATTCTTCCTTGGTCTGCAATGGGTCAGAGATGAGGGGGATTGGGAGTGACAGCGCACGGGTGTTCCAGCAGCACGCTGGAAATCACCGGCCTGAGCAGCTCTGCTCCCCCTCACTGCCAGCAGTCCTGAGCCACAGAGATTCCCTCTGCTCCCTCAGAGTCTCTTTTTGATGAGTTTCTCCAGTTTGCGTATCCGAGAGGATTCCTGCTCGGGCGTGGGAGCGCTCAGCGAGAGGGAGCCGGCGCTGTCCCCGCCGGGGGGAGGAGCGGGGAGGCGCAGGCGGAAAAGGTCCAACATGCTGCTCTGCTCACTCCTCTTCAGGCCCTGAGGGAGCAAAGCACAGCGTTCACTGAGCTGGGAGCAGCTGCAGCAGAGCCCATTTCAAACCTCCACCTCCTGTTCACCCACCAGGAGCTGCACAAAGACCTCTGCATGACCCCGAGCCCAGCCCCAGGAGCAGAGCAGGTATGAAAATGTGAAATGAACTGCAAACTTCTTCAGTAGCAACTCTGCTTTCAGAGTAAAGACACACTTGTCTTATAGTGCTTCTTCCACCCCCAAGCCCCTCAGAATTCACACTGAGATAAAGTCCCCAACAAGCCCAAAGCAGCACTAGAGGATGAGCAGAAGCCCTGGACAGGTTCTAACCTTCATGTCGAGGATCTTCTGGAATGTGTCAGTGCTGCAGTCAGCGAGAAGCTTGATGTAATTGTCCACAAACACAACTGGGGGCTCATGTGGAGCCATCACCACCTGCCAAGACAAGGAGAAAGAGATCAGACAAATAGTAGAAGTTAAAGGCAGTGCTCAGCCACCTCTGGCACAGGAATGACAGCAGGACTGACTCCTAAAATAAAATGTTTAAGGAACAAGAAAGAGGCAGAGGTGAGTGGAGAGAAGCAGAGTAAGGGGCAGGGAGGGAGTTTGGTCCCTTTCAGCACAGCAGTGCTGCTCAGGGCTCTACATCACGTTTCAAAGAGCAGCAGGACTCTGTCTGTGGCCTGTGGGCTGGCAGGCACTGGGCTATTGTTGAAGCTCAGGATTTTATCTTGTTGAATGGGGAAGACAAGCTCAGGGGACAGCGCTGGCAGTGGTGGTGACACTCACAAAGTCCCTGGAGATCAGACAGCCTGGACACTGTCCAGACCCTCACTCTGGCTGTGTGTCCTCCTACTCCCTCCTGCCTGGAGCCAGGACACAGAGTGCCACAGGGGAATATGACAACACTCAGGGGTCACTCCCTCAGTCCCCAGCACAGCAAGGGCCAGAGCTCTCTGCTCTGCAGCTCTCCTGGCATGTCCCCAGTGGCCACTGTCCTTGGGGTGCAGCTCCTCTTGGATACACCTCCAGAGAGACTGGGATGAAGGATGGGAACCCCCCCCACCAACATCTGCCCAGGAACAATCATAAAAAACAGGAAAAAAAATCAAAATGGCCTCAAAGCTGGTAAGAGGATCCCTCATTGATGTGCTTTTCTTATATAAGCTGCAAGCTCCACAGAGAGCACATCTTTTGATAATGCTGGACAGCCAGACCATCTTTCTGGGGAAGAGTGTGAGTGAGTGTGTGTGTGTGTGTAAATGGGCAGAAACAGCACCAGACCAGACTCTTCCCTGTCTCCAAAAACATTTCCATATGTTTGCACTGACCCAGCTCACCCCACACTGCATTCTGTCACCAAGACATTTCTTTCTTTCTTTCCCTGCACTTCAGACCACTGAAACATCATAGCCATATATACACTTATAAATCCTTAATTTACAGCCCTTGTAAAAATCTTCAGCCAAGATGAAAAGCTGGAGCTTCAGACAGTGTAGCCAGAGGAGAAGGGGAAGAGCTCTGTGGGATGTGCATGGCCCGGCGCCCTCCTCCCCGCTCCCCTCTGCGCTTCGTGGGGCTCAGCTGAACGCATTTATTTGTGCTGCCCATGGGCCCAAAGTTTGTCTTCCTGAATTACCTGTCCCACAACAAGGCTGGGAACGCGCTCTGGAGCTCCCAGTGCCGTCAGGCTGTGCCTGTTTGATTTGCAGTGACTGCCAGAGCCATCCC
Organism: Parus major; assembly: GCF_001522545.3. Taxonomy (NCBI): domain Eukaryota; kingdom Metazoa; phylum Chordata; class Aves; order Passeriformes; family Paridae; genus Parus; species Parus major. The sequence continues at coordinate 6,805,474 of NC_031787.1, read as the reverse complement.
TTGGGGCCACAAGTGCTTTGTGCAGCAACAGGGCCAGCATGGGCTGTGTGACACTGCAGGGCCAGCACAGGCTGTGTGACAGCAGGGCCAGCACAGGCTGTGTGACAGCAGGGCCAGCACAG